>NW_027616603.1:0-234798 GCF_964187855.1 Myxine glutinosa
ACACAAGTGCAAAAAGTGGTTTTTCAACACTAACACAAGTGCAAAAAGTGGTTTTTCAACACTAACACAAGTGCGAAAAGTGTTTTTTCCACACTAATACAAGTGCAAAAGTGGTTTCCTGCACCAACACAAGTGCGAAAAGTGGTTTTTCAACACTAACACAAGTGCGAAAAGTGGTTTTTCAACACTAACACAAGTGCGAAAAGTGGTTTTTCCACACTAATACAAGTGCAAAAGTGGTTTCCTGCAGCAACACAAGTGCGAAAAGTGGTTTTTCAACGCTAAAACAAGTGCGAAAAGTGGTTTTTCAACACTATCACAAGTGCAAAAAGTGTTTTTTCCACACTAATACAAGTGCAAAAGTGGTTTCCTCCACCAACACAAGTGCGAAAAGTGGTTTTTCAACACTAACACAAGTGCGAAAAGTGGTTTTTCAACACCATCACAAGTGCAAAAAATGTTTTTTCCACACTAATACAAGTGCAAAAGTGGTTTCCTGCACCAACACAAGTGCGAAAAGTGGTTTTTCAACACTAACACAAGTGCGAAAAGTGGTTTTTCAACACTAACACAAGTGCGAAAAGTGTTTTTTCCACACTAATACAATTGCAAAAGTGGTTTCCTGCACCAACACAAGTGTGAAAAGTGGTTTTTCAACACTAACACAAGTGCGAAAAGTGGTTTTTCAACACTAACACAAGTGCAAAAAGTGGTTTTTCAACACTAACACAAGTGCGAAAAGTGGTTTTTCAACACTAACACAAGTGCGAAAAGTGGTTTTTTCCACACTAATACAAGTGCAAAAGTGGTTTCCTGCACCAACACAAGTGCGAAAAGTGGTTTTTCAACACTAACACAAGTGCGAAAAGTGGTTTTTCAACACTATCACAAGTGCAAAAAGTGTTTTTTCCACACTAATACAAGTGCAAAAGTGGTTTCCTGCACCAACACAAGTGCGAAAAGTGGTTTTTCAACACTAACACAAGTGCAAAAAGTGTTTTTTCCACACTAATACAAGTGCAAAAGTGGTTTCCTGCACCAACACAAGTGCGAAAAGTGGTTTTTCAACACTAACACAAGTGCGAAAAGTGGTTTTTCAACACTAACACAAGTGCGAAAAGTGGTTTTTCCACACTAATACAAGTGCAAAAGTGGTTTCCTGCAGCAACACAAGTGCGAAAAGTGGTTTTTCAACGCTAAAACAAGTGCGAAAAGTGGTTTTTCAACACTATCACAAGTGCAAAAAGTGTTTTTTCCACACTAATAGAAGTGCAAAAGTGGTTTCCTGCACCAACACAAGTGCGAAAAGTGGTTTTTCAACACTATCACAAGTGCAAAAAGTGTTTTTTCCACACTAATAGAAGTGCAAAAGTGGTTTCCTGCACCAACACAAGTGCGAAAAGTGGTTTTTCAACACTAACACAAGTGCGAAAAGTGGTTTTTCAACACTATCACAAGTGCGAAAAGTGGTTTTTCAACACTAACACAAGTGCGAAAAGTGGTTTTTCCACACTAATACAAGTGCAAAAGTGGTTTCCTGCAGCAACACAAGTGCGAAAAGTGGTTTTTCAACGCTAAAACAAGTGCGAAAAGTGGTTTTTCAACACTATCACAAGTGCAAAAAGTGTTTTTTCCACACTAATACAAGTGCAAAAGTGGTTTCCTGCACCAACACAAGTGCGAAAAGTGGTTTTTCAACACTAACACAAGTGCGAAAAGTGGTTTTTCAACACTATCACAAGTGCAAAAAATGTTTTTTCCACACTAATACAAGTGCAAAAGTGGTTTCCTGCACCAACACAAGTGCGAAAAGTGGTTTTACAACACTAACACAAGTGCGAAAAGTGGTTTTTCAACACTAACACAAGTGCGAAAAGTGTTTTTTCCACACTAATACAATTGCAAAAGTGGTTTCCTGCACCAACACAAGTGTGAAAAGTGGTTTTTCAACACTAACACAAGTGCGAAAAGTGGTTTTCAACACTAACACAAGTGCAAAAAGTGGTTTTTCAACACTAATACAAGTGCAAAAGTGGTTTCCTGCACCAACACAAGTGCGAAAAGTGGTTTTTCAACACTAACACAAGTGCAAAAAGTGGTTTTTCAACACTAACCCAAGTGCGAAAAGTGGTTTTTCAACACTATCACAAGTGCAAAAAGTGTTTTTTCCACACTAATAAAAGTGCAAAAGTGGTTTCCCGCACCAACACAAGTGCGAAAAGTGGTTTTTAAACACTAACACAAGTGCAAAAATTGTTTTTTCCACACTAATACAAGTGCAAAAGTGGTTTCCTGCACTAACACAAGTGCGAAAAGTGGTTTTTCAACACTAACACAAGTGCAAAAAGTGTATTTTCCACACTAATACAAGTACAAAAGTGGTTTCCTGCACCAACACAAGTGCGAAAAGTGGTTTTTCAACACTAACACAAGTGCGAAAAGTGGTTTTTCAACACTAACACAAGTGCGAAAAGTCGTTTTTTCAACACTATCACAACTGCAAAAAGTGGTTTTTCCACACTAATAGAAGTGCTAAGGTGGTTTCCTGCACCAACACAAGTGCGGAAAGTGGTTTTTCAACACTAACACACGTGCGAAAAGTGGTTTTTCAACACTATCACAAGTGCAAAAGTGGTTTCCTGCACCAACACAAGTGCGAAAAGTGGTTTTTCAACACTAACACAAGTGCGAAAAGTGGTTATTCAACACTAACACAAGTGCAAAAAGTGTTTTTTCCACACTAATACAAGTGCAAAAGTGGTTTCCTGCACCAACACAAGTGCGAAAAGTGGTTTTTCAACACTAACACAAGTGCGAAAAGTGGTTTTTCTACACTAACACAGGTGTGAAAAGTGGTTTTTCAACACTAACACAAGTGCGAACAGTGGTTTTTCCACACTAATACAAGTGCAAAAGTGGTTTCCTGCACCAACACAAGTGCGAAAAGTCGTTTTTCAACACTAACACAAGTGCGAAAAGTGGTTTTTCAACACTATCACAAGTGCAAAAAGTGTTTTTTCCACACTAATACAAGTGCAAAAGTGGTTTTTCAACACTAACACAAGTGCGAAAAGTGGTTTTTCAACACTATTACAAGTGCAAAAAGTGTTTTTTCCACACTAATACAAGTGCAAAAGTGGTTTCCTGCACCAACACAAGTGCGAAAAGTCGTTTTTCAACACTAACACAAGTGCGAAAAGTGGTTTTTCAACACTATCACAAGTGCAAAAGTGGTTTCCTGCACCAACACAAGTGCGAAAAGTGGTTTTTCAACACTAACACAAGTGCGAAAAGTGGTTATTCAACACTAACACAAGTGCAGAAAGTGTTTTTTCCACACTAATACAAGTGCAAAAGTGGTTGCCTGCACCAACACAAGTGCGAAAAGTGGTTTTTCAACACTAACACAAGTGCGAAAAGTGGTTTTTCTACACTAACACAGGTGCGAAAAGTGGTTTTTCAACACTAACACAAGTGCGAACAGTGGTTTTTCCACACTAATACAAGTGCAAAAGTGGTTTCCTGCACCAACACAAGTGCGAAAAGTCGTTTTTCAACACTAACACAAGTGCGAAAAGTGGTTTTTCAACACTATCACAAGTGCAAAAAGTGTTTTTTCCACACTATACAAGTGCAAAAGTGGTTTTTCAACACTAACACAAGTGTGAAAAGTGGTTTTTCCACACTATCACAAGTGCAAAAAGTGTTTTTTCCACACTAATACAAGTGCAAAAGTGGTTTCCTGCACCAACACAAGTGCGAAAAGTGGTTTTTCAACACTAACACAAGTGCGAAAAGTGGCTTTTCAACACTAACACAAGTGCGAAAAGTGGTTTTTCAACACTATCACAAGTGCAAAAAATGTTTTTTCCACACTAATACAAGTGCAAAAGTGGTTTCCTGCACCAACACAAGTGCGAAAAGTGGTTTTTCAATACTAACACAAGTGCGAAAAGTGGTTTTTCAACACTAACACAAGTGCGAAAAGTATTTTTTCCACATTAATACAAGTGCAAAAGTGGTTTCCTGCACCAACACAAGTGTGAAAAGTGGTTTTTCAACACTAACACAAGTGCGAAAAGTGGTTTTTCAACACTAACACAAGTGCAAAAAGTGGTTTTTCAACACTAATACAAGTGCAAAAGTGGTTTCCTGCACCAACACAAGTGCGAAAAGTGGTTTTTCAACACTAACACAAGTGCAAAAAGTGGTTTTTCAACACTAACACAAGTGCGAAAAGTGGTTTTTCAACACTATCACAAGTGCAAAAAGTGTTTTTTCCACACTAATAAAAGTGCAAAAGTGGTTTCCCGCACCAACACAAGTGCGAAAAGTGGTTTTTCAACACTAACACAAGTGCAAAAAGTGTTTTTTCCACACTTATACAAGTGCAAAAGAGGTTTCCTGCACCAACACAAGTGAGAAAAGTGGTTTTTCAACACTAACACAAGTGCGAAAAGTGGTTATTCAACACAAACACAGGTGCGAAAAGTGGTTTTTCAACACTAACACAAGTGCGAACAGTGGTTTTTCCACACTAATACAAGTGCAAAAGTGGTTTCCTGCACCAACACAAGTGCGAAAAGTCGTTTTTCAACACTAACACAAGTGCGAAAAGTGGTTTTTCAACACTATCACAAGTGCAAAAAGTGTTTTTTTCCACACTAATACAAGTGCAAAAGTGGTTTTTCAACACTAACACAAGTGCGAAAAGTGGTTTTTCAACACTATCACAAGTACAAAAAGTGTTTTTTCCACACTAATACAAGTGCAAAAGTGGTTTCCTGCACCAACACAAGTGCGAAAAGTGGTTTTTCAACACTAACACAAGTGCGAAAAGTGGCTTTTCAACACTAACACAAGTGCGAAAAGTGGTTTTTCAACACTATCACAAGTGCAAAAATTGTTTTTTCCACACGAATAAAAGTGCAAAAGTGGTTTCCCGCACCAACACAAGTGCGAAAAGTGGTTTTTCAACACTAACACAAGTGCGAAAAGTGGTTTTTCAACACTAACACAAGTGCGAAAAGTGGTTTTTTTCCACACTAATACAAGTGCAAAAGTGGTTTCCTGCACCAACACAAGTGCGAAAAGTGGTTTTTCAACACTAAGACAAGTGCGAAAAGTGGTTTTTCAACACTATCACAAGTGCAAAAAGTGTTTTTTCCACACTAATACAAGTGCAAAAGTGGTTTCCTGCACCAACACAAGTGCGAAAAGTGGTTTTTCAACACTAACACAAGTGCAAAAAGTGTTTTTTCCACACTAATACAAGTGCAAAAGTGGTTTCCTGCACCAACACAAGTGCGAAAAGTGGTTTTTCAACACTAACACAAGTGCGAAAAGTGGTTTTTCAACACTAACACAAGTGCGAAAAGTGGTTTTTCAACACTATCACAAGTGCAAAAAGTGTTTTTTCCACACTAATACAAGTGCAAAAGTGGTTTCCTGCACCAACACAAGTGCGAAAAGTGGTTTTTCAACACTAACACAAGTGCGAAAAGTGGATTTTCAACACTAACACAAGTGCGAAAAGTGGTTTTTCAACACTATCACAAGTGCAAAAAGTGTGTTTTCCACACTAATACAAGTGCAAAAGTGGTTTCCTGCACCAACACAAGTGCGAAAAGTGGTTTTTCAACACTAACACAAGTGCGAAAATTGGTTTTTCAACACTAACACAAGTGCGAAAAGTGGTTTTTCCACACTAATACAAGTGCAAAAAGTGGGTTTTCAACACTAACACAAGTGCGAAAAGTGGTTTTTCAACACTATCACAAGTGCAAAAAGTATTTTTTTCCAACTAATACAAGTGCAAAAGTGGTTTCCTGCACCAACACAAGTGCGAAAAGTGGTTTTTCAACACTAACACAAGTGCGAAAAGTGGTTTTTCAACACTAACACAAGTGCGAAAAGTGGTTTTTCCACACTAATAGAAGTGCAAAAGTGGTTTCCTGCACCAACACAAGTGCGAAAAGTGGTTTTTCAACACTAACACAAGTGCGAAAAGTGGTTTTTCAACACTATCACAAGTGCAAAAAGTGTTTTTTCCACACTAATACAAGTGCAAAAGTGGTTTCCTGCACCAACACAAGTGCGAAAAGTGGTTTTTCAACACTAACACAAGTGCGAAAAGTGGTTTTTCACCACTAACACAAGTGCGAAAAGTGGTTTTTCAACACTAACACAAGTGCGAAAAGTGGTTTTTCAACACTAACACAAGTGCAAAAGTGGTTTCCTGCACCAACACAAGTGCAAAAAGTGTTTTTTCAACACTAATACAAGTGCAAAAGTGGTTTCCTGCACCAACACAAGTGCGAAAAGTGGTTTTTCAACACTAACACAAGTGCGAAAAGTGGTTTTTCAACACTAACACAAGTGCGAAAAGTGGTTTTTCAACACTATCACAAGTGCAAAAAGTGTTTTTTCCACACTAATACAAGTGCAAAAGTGGTTTTTCAACACTAACACAAGTGCGAAAAGTGGTTTTTCAACACTATTACAAGTGCAAAAAGTGTTTTTTCCACACTAATACAAGTGCAAAAGTGGTTTCCTGCACCAACACAAGTGCGAAAAGTCGTTTTTCAACACTAACACAAGTGCAAAAAGTGGTTTTTCAACACTATCACAAGTGCAAAAGTGGTTTCCTGCACCAACACAAGTGCGAAAAGTGGTTTTTCAACACTAACACAAGTGCGAAAAGTGGTTATTCAACACTAACACAAGTGCAGAAAGTGTTTTTTCCACACTAATACAAGTGCAAAAGTGGTTGCCTGCACCAACACAAGTGCGAAAAGTGGTTTTTCAACACTAACACAAGTGCGAAAAGTGGTTTTTCTACACTAACACAGGTGCGAAAAGTGGTTTTTCAACACTAACACAAGTGCGAACAGTGGTTTTTCCACACTAATACAAGTGCAAAAGTGGTTTCCTGCACCAACACAAGTGCGAAAAGTCGTTTTTCAACACTAACACAAGTGCGAAAAGTGGTTTTTCAACACTATCACAAGTGCAAAAAGTGTTTTTTCCACACTAATACAAGTGCAAAAGTGGTTTTTCAACACTAACACAAGTGTGAAAAGTGGTTTTTCCACACTATCACAAGTGCAAAAAGTGTTTTTTCCACACTAATACAAGTGCAAAAGTGGTTTCCTGCACCAACACAAGTGCGAAAAGTGGTTTTTCAACACTAACACAAGTGCGAAAAGTGGCTTTTCAACACTAACACAAGTGCGAAAAGTGGTTTTTCAACACTATCACAAGTGCAAAAAATGTTTTTTCCACACTACTACAAGTGCAAAAGTGGTTTCCTGCACCAACACAAGTGCGAAAAGTGGTTTTTCAATACTAACACAAGTGCGAAAAGTGGTTTTTCAACACTAACACAAGTGCGAAAAGTGTTTTTTCCACATTAATACAAGTGCAAAAGTGGTTTCCTGCACCAACACAAGTGTGAAAAGTGGTTTTTCAACACTAACACAAGTGCGAAAAGTGGTTTTTCAACACTAACACAAGTGCAAAAAGTGGTTTTTCAACACTAATACAAGTGCAAAAGTGGTTTCCTGCACCAACACAAGTGCGAAAAGTGGTTTTTCAACACTAACACAAGTGCAAAAAGTGGTTTTTCAACACTAACACAAGTGCGAAAAGTGGTTTTTCAACACTATCACAAGTGCAAAAAGTGTTTTTTCCACACTAATAAAAGTGCAAAAGTGGTTTCCCGCACCAACACAAGTGCGAAAAGTGGTTTTTCAACACTAACACAAGTGCAAAAAGTGTTTTTTCCACACTTATACAAGTGCAAAAGAGGTTTCCTGCACCAACACAAGTGAGAAAAGTGGTTTTTCAACACTAACACAAGTGCGAAAAGTGGTTATTCAACACTAACACAGGTGCGAAAAGTGGTTTTTCAACACTAACACAAGTGCGAACAGTGGTTTTTCCACACTAATACAAGTGCAAAAGTGGTTTCCTGCACCAACACAAGTGCGAAAAGTCGTTTTTCAACACTAACACAAGTGCGAAAAGTGGTTTTTCAACACTATCACAAGTGCAAAAAGTGTTTTTTCCACACTAATACAAGTGCAAAAGTGGTTTTTCAACACTAACACAAGTGCGAAAAGTGGTTTTTCAACACTATCACAAGTGCAAAAAGTGTTTTTTCCACACTAATACAAGTGCAAAAGTGGTTTCCTGCACCAACACAAGTGCGAAAAGTGGTTTTTCAACACTAACACAAGTGCGAAAAGTGGCTTTTCAACACTAACACAAGTGCGAAAAGTGGTTTTTCAACACTATCACAAGTGCGAAAAGTGGTTTTTTTCCACACTAATACAAGTGCAAAAGTGGTTTCCCGCACCAACACAAGTGCGAAAAGTGGTTTTTCAACACTAACACAAGTGCGAAAAGTGGTTTTTCAACACTATCACAAGTGCAAAAAGTGGTTTTTTTCCACACTAATACAAGTGCAAAAGTGGTTTCCTGCACCAACACAAGTGCGAAAAGTGGTTTTTCAACACTAACACAAGTGCGAAAAGTGGTTTTTCAACAATATCACAAGTGCAAAAAGTGTTTTTTCCACACTAATACAAGTGCAAAAGTGGTTTCCTGCACCAACACAAGTGCGAAAAGTGGTTTTTCAACACTAACACAAGTGCAAAAAGTGTTTTTTCCACACTCATACAAGTGCAAAAGTGGTTTCCTGCACCAACACAAGTGCGAAAAGTGGTTTTTCAACACTAACACAAGTGCGAAAAGTGGTTTTTCAACACTAACACAAGTGCGAAAAGTGGTTTTTCAACACTATCACAAGTGCAAAAAGTGTTTTTTCCACACTAATACAAGTGCAAAAGTGGTTTCCTGCACCAACACAAGTGCGAAAAGTGGTTTTTCAACACTAACACAAGTGCGAAAAGTGGATTTTCAACACTAACACAAGTGCGAAAAGTGGTTTTTCAACACTATCACAAGTGCAAAAAGTGTGTTTTCCACACTAATACAAGTGCAAAAGTGGTTTCCTGCACCAACACAAGTGCGAAAAGTGGTTTTTCAACACTAACACAAGTGCGAAAATTGGTTTTTCAACACTAACACAAGTGCGAAAAGTGGTTTTTCCACACTAATACAAGTGCAAAAAGTGGGTTTTCAACACTAACACAAGTGCGAAAAGTGGTTTTTCAACACTATCACAAGTGCAAAAAGTATTTTTTTCCAACTAATACAAGTGCAAAAGTGGTTTCCTGCACCAACACAAGTGCGAAAAGTGGTTTTTCAACACTAACACAAGTGCGAAAAGTGGTTTTTCAACACTAACACAAGTGCGAAAAGTGGTTTTTCCACACTAATAGAAGTGCAAAAGTGGTTTCCTGCACCAACACAAGTGCGAAAAGTGGTTTTTCAACACTAACACAAGTGCGAAAAGTGGTTTTTCAACACTATCACAAGTGCAAAAAGTGTTTTTTCCACACTAATACAAGTGCAAAAGTGGTTTCCTGCACCAACACAAGTGCGAAAAGTGGTTTTTCAACACTAACACAAGTGCGAAAAGTGGTTTTTCACCACTAACACAAGTGCGAAAAGTGGTTTTTCAACACTAACACAAGTGCGAAAAGTGGTTTTTCAACACTAACACAAGTGCAAAAGTGGTTTCCTGCACCAACACAAGTGCAAAAAGTGTTTTTTCAACACTAATACAAGTGCAAAAGTGGTTTCCTGCACCAACACAAGTGCGAAAAGTGGTTTTTCAACACTAACACAAGTGCGAAAAGTGGTTTTTCAACACTAACACAAGTGCGAAAAGTGGTTTTTCAACACTATCACAAGTGCAAAAAGTGTTTTTTCCACACTAATACAAGTGCAAAAGTGGTTTTTCAACACTAACACAAGTGCGAAAAGTGGTTTTTCAACACTATTACAAGTGCAAAAAGTGTTTTTTCCACACTAATACAAGTGCAAAAGTGGTTTCCTGCACCAACACAAGTGCGAAAAGTCGTTTTTCAACACTAACACAAGTGCAAAAAGTGGTTTTTCAACACTATCACAAGTGCAAAAGTGGTTTCCTGCACCAACACAAGTGCGAAAAGTGGTTTTTCAACACTAACACAAGTGCGAAAAGTGGTTATTCAACACTAACACAAGTGCAAAAAGTGTTTTTTCCACACTAATACAAGTGCAAAAGTGGTTTCCTGCACCAACACAAGTGCGAAAAGTGGTTTTTCAACACTAACACAAGTGCGAAAAGTGGTTTTTCTACACTAACACAGGTGCGAAAAGTGGTTTTTCAACACTAACACAAGTGCGAACAGTGGTTTTTCCACACTAATACAAGTGCAAAAGTGGTTTCCTGCACCAACACAAGTGCGAAAAGTCGTTTTTCAACACTAACACAAGTGCGAAAAGTGGTTTTTCAACACTATCACAAGTGCAAAAAGTGTTTTTTCCACACTAATACAAGTGCAAAAGTGGTTTTTCAACACTAACACAAGTGCGAAAAGTGGTTTTTCAACACTATCACAAGTGCAAAAAGTGTTTTTTCCACACTAATACAAGTGCAAAAGTGGTTTCCTGCACCAACACAAGTGCGAAAAGTGGTTTTTCAACACTAACACAAGTGCGAAAAGTGGCTTTTCAACACTAACACAAGTGCGAAAAGTGGTTTTTCAACACTATCACAAGTGCAAAAATTGTTTTTTCCACACGAATAAAAGTGCAAAAGTGGTTTCCCGCACCAACACAAGTGCGAAAAGTGGTTTTTCAACACTAACACAAGTGCGAAAAGTGGTTTTTCAACACTAACACAAGTGCGAAAAGTGGTTTTTTCCACACTAATACAAGTGCAAAAGTGGTTTCCTGCACCAACACAAGTGCGAAAAGTGGTTTTTCAACACTAACACAAGTGCGAAAAGTGGTTTTTCAACACTATCACAAGTGCAAAAAGTGTTTTTTCCACACTAATACAAGTGCAAAAGTGGTTTCCTGCACCAACACAAGTGCGAAAAGTGGTTTTTCAACACTAACACAAGTGCAAAAAGTGTTTTTTCCACACTAATACAAGTGCAAAAGTGGTTTCCTGCACCAACACAAGTGCGAAAAGTGGTTTTTCAACACTAACACAAGTGCGAAAAGTGGTTTTTCAACACTAACACAAGTGCGAAAAGTGGTTTTTCAACACTATCACAAGTGCAAAAAGTGTTTTTTCCACACTAATACAAGTGCAAAAGTGGTTTCCTGCACCAACACAAGTGCGAAAAGTGGTTTTTCAACACTAACACAAGTGCGAAAAGTGGATTTTCAACACTAACACAAGTGCGAAAAGTGGTTTTTCAACACTATCACAAGTGCAAAAAGTGTGTTTTCCACACTAATACAAGTGCAAAAGTGGTTTCCTGCACCAACACAAGTGCGAAAAGTGGTTTTTCAACACTAACACAAGTGCGAAAATTGGTTTTTCAACACTAACACAAGTGCGAAAAGTGGTTTTTCCACACTAATACAAGTGCAAAAAGTGGGTTTTCAACACTAACACAAGTGCGAAAAGTGGTTTTTCAACACTATCACAAGTGCAAAAAGTATTTTTTTCCAACTAATACAAGTGCAAAAGTGGTTTCCTGCACCAACACAAGTGCGAAAAGTGGTTTTTCAACACTAACACAAGTGCGAAAAGTGGTTTTTCAACACTAACACAAGTGCGAAAAGTGGTTTTTCCACACTAATATAAGTGCAAAAGTGGTTTCCTGCACCAACACAAGTGCGAAAAGTGGTTTTTCAACACTAACACAAGTGCGAAAAGTGGTTTTTCAACACTATCACAAGTGCAAAAAGTGTTTTTTCCACACTAATACAAGTGCAAAAGTGGTTTCCTGCACCAACACAAGTGCGAAAAGTGGTTTTTCAACACTAACACAAGTGCGAAAAGTGGTTTTTCAACACTAACCCAAGTGCGAAAAGTGGTTTTTCAACACTAACACAAGTGCGAAAAGTGGTTTTTCAACACTAACACAAGTGCAAAAGTGGTTTCCTGCACCAACACAAGTGCAAAAAGTGTTTTTTCAACACTAATACAAGTGCAAAAGTGGTTTCCTGCACCAACACAAGTGCGAAAAGTGGTTTTTCAACACTAACACAAGTGCGAAAAGTGGTTTTTCAACACTAACACAAGTGCGAAAAGTGGTTTTTCAACACTATCACAAGTGCAAAAAGTGTTTTTTCCACACTTATACAAGTGCAAAAGAGGTTTCCTGCACCAACACAAGTGCGAAAAGTGGTTTTTCAACACTAACACAAGTGCGAAAAGTGGTTTTTCAACACTAACACAAGTGCGAAAAGTGGTTTTTCCACACTAATACAAGTGCAAAAGTGGTTTCCTGCACCAACACAAGTGCAAAAAGTGGTTTTTCAACACTAACACAAGTGCAAAAAGTGGTTTTTCAACACTAACACAAGTGCGAAAAGTGTTTTTTCCACACTAATACAAGTGCAAAAGTGGTTTCCTGCACCAACACAAGTGTGAAAAGTGGTTTTTCAACACTAACACAAGTGCGAAAAGTGGTTTTTCAACACTAACACAAGTGCGAAAAGTGGTTTTTCCACACTAATACAAGTGCAAAAGTGGTTTCCTGCAGCAACACAAGTGCGAAAAGTGGTTTTTCAACGCTAAAACAAGTGCGAAAAGTGGTTTTTCAACACTATCACAAGTGCAAAAAGTGTTTTTTCCACACTAATACAAGTGCAAAAGTGGTTTCCTGCACCAACACAAGTGCGAAAAGTGGTTTTTCAACACTAACACAAGTGCGAAAAGTGGTTTTTCAACACCATCACAAGTGCAAAAAATGTTTTTTCCACACTAATACAAGTGCAAAAGTGGTTTCCTGCACCAACACAAGTGCGAAAAGTGGTTTTTCAACACTAACACAAGTGCGAAAAGTGGTTTTTCAACACTAACACAAGTGCGAAAAGTGTTTTTTCCACACTAATACAATTGCAAAAGTGGTTTCCTGCACCAACACAAGTGTGAAAAGTGGTTTTTCAACACTAACACAAGTGCAAAAAGTGGTTTTTCAACACTAACACAAGTGCGAAAAGTGGTTTTTCAACACTAACACAAGTGCGAAAAGTGGTTTTTTCCACACTAATACAAGTGCAAAAGTGGTTTCCTGCACCAACACAAGTGCGAAAAGTGGTTTTTCAACACTAACACAAGTGCGAAAAGTGGTTTTTCAACACTATCACAAGTGCAAAAAGTGTTTTTTCCACACTAATACAAGTGCAAAAGTGGTTTCCTGCACCAACACAAGTGCGAAAAGTGGTTTTTCAACACTAACACAAGTGCAAAAAGTGTTTTTTCCACACTAATACAAGTGCAAAAGTGGTTTCCTGCACCAACACAAGTGCGAAAAGTGGTTTTTCAACACTAACACAAGTGCGAAAAGTGGTTTTTCAACACTAACACAAGTGCGAAAAGTGGTTTTTCAACACTATCACAAGTGCAAAAAGTGTTTTTTCCACACTAATACAAGTGCAAAAGTGGTTTCCTGCACCAACACAAGTGCGAAAAGTGGTTTTTCAACACTAACACAAGTGCGAAAAGTGGATTTTCAACACTAACACAAGTGCGAAAAGTGGTTTTTCAACACTATCACAAGTGCAAAAAGTGTGTTTTCCACACTAATACAAGTGCAAAAGTGGTTTCCTGCACCAACACAAGTGCGAAAAGTGGTTTTTCAACACTAACACAAGTGCGAAAATTGGTTTTTCAACACTAACACAAGTGCGAAAAGTGGTTTTTCCACACTAATACAAGTGCAAAAAGTGGGTTTTCAACACTAACACAAGTGCGAAAAGTGGTTTTTCAACACTATCACAAGTGCGAAAAGTGGTTTTTCAACACTATCACAAGTGCAAAAAGTGTTTTTTCCACACTAATACAAGTGCAAAAGTGGTTTCCTGCACCAACACAAGTGCGAAAAGTGGTTTTTCAACACTAACACAAGTGCGAAAAGTGGTTTTTCAACACTAACACAAGTGCGAAAAGTGGTTTTTCAACACTATCACAAGTGCAAAAAGTGTTTTTTCCACACTAATACAAGTGCAAAAGTGGTTTCCTGCACCAACACAAGTGCGAAAAGTGGTTTTTCAACACTAACACAAGTGCGAAAAGTGGATTTTCAACACTAACACAAGTGCGAAAAGTGGTTTTTCAACACTATCACAAGTGCAAAAAGTGTGTTTTCCACACTAATACAAGTGCAAAAGTGGTTTCCTGCACCAACACAAGTGCGAAAAGTGGTTTTTCAACACTAACACAAGTGCGAAAATTGGTTTTTCAACACTAACACAAGTGCGAAAAGTGGTTTTTCCACACTAATACAAGTGCAAAAAGTGGGTTTTCAACACTAACACAAGTGCGAAAAGTGGTTTTTCAACACTATCACAAGTGCAAAAAGTATTTTTTTCCAACTAATACAAGTGCAAAAGTGGTTTCCTGCACCAACACAAGTGCGAAAAGTGGTTTTTCAACACTAACACAAGTGCGAAAAGTGGTTTTTCAACACTAACACAAGTGCGAAAAGTGGTTTTTCCACACTAATAGAAGTGCAAAAGTGGTTTCCTGCACCAACACAAGTGTGAAAAGTGGTTTTTCAACACTAACACAAGTGCGAAAAGTGGTTTTTCAACACTATCACAAGTGCAAAAAGTGTTTTTTCCACACTAATACAAGTGCAAAAGTGGTTTCCTGCACCAACACAAGTGCGAAAAGTGGTTTTTCAACACTAACACAAGTGCGAAAAGTGGTTTTTCACCACTAACACAAGTGCGAAAAGTGGTTTTTCAACACTAACACAAGTGCGAAAAGTGGTTTTTCAACACTAACACAAGTGCAAAAGTGGTTTCCTGCACCAACACAAGTGCAAAAAGTGTTTTTTCAACACTAATACAAGTGCAAAAGTGGTTTCCTGCACCAACACAAGTGCGAAAAGTGGTTTTTCAACACTAACACAAGTGCGAAAAGTGGTTTTTCAACACTAACACAAGTGCGAAAAGTGGTTTTTCAACACTATCACAAGTGCAAAAAGTGTTTTTTCCACACTAATACAAGTGCAAAAGTGGTTTTTCAACACTAACACAAGTGCGAAAAGTGGTTTTTCAACACTATTACAAGTGCAAAAAGTGTTTTTTCCACACTAATACAAGTGCAAAAGTGGTTTCCTGCACCAACACAAGTGCGAAAAGTCGTTTTTCAACACTAACACAAGTGCAAAAAGTGGTTTTTCAACACTATCACAAGTGCAAAAGTGGTTTCCTGCACCAACACAAGTGCGAAAAGTGGTTTTTCAACACTAACACAAGTGCGAAAAGTGGTTATTCAACACTAACACAAGTGCAAAAAGTGGTTTTTCAACACTAACACAAGTGCGAAAAGTGTTTTTTCCACACTAATACAAGTGCAAAAGTGGTTTCCTGCACCAACACAAGTGTGAAAAGTGGTTTTTCAACACTAACACAAGTGCGAAAAGTGGTTTTTCAACACTAACACAAGTGCGAAAAGTGGTTTTTCCACACTAATACAAGTGCAAAAGTGGTTTCCTGCAGCAACACAAGTGCGAAAAGTGGTTTTTCAACGCTAAAACAAGTGCGAAAAGTGGTTTTTCAACACTATCACAAGTGCAAAAAGTGTTTTTTCCACACTAATACAAGTGCAAAAGTGGTTTCCTGCACCAACACAAGTGCGAAAAGTGGTTTTTCAACACTAACACAAGTGCGAAAAGTGGTTTTTCAACACCATCACAAGTGCAAAAAATGTTTTTTCCACACTAATACAAGTGCAAAAGTGGTTTCCTGCACCAACACAAGTGCGAAAAGTGGTTTTTCAACACTAACACAAGTGCGAAAAGTGGTTTTTCAACACTAACACAAGTGCGAAAAGTGTTTTTTCCACACTAATACAATTGCAAAAGTGGTTTCCTGCACCAACACAAGTGTGAAAAGTGGTTTTTCAACACTAACACAAGTGCAAAAAGTGGTTTTTCAACACTAACACAAGTGCGAAAAGTGGTTTTTCAACACTAACACAAGTGCGAAAAGTGGTTTTTTCCACACTAATACAAGTGCAAAAGTGGTTTCCTGCACCAACACAAGTGCGAAAAGTGGTTTTTCAACACTAACACAAGTGCAAAAAGTGTTTTTTCCACACTAATACAAGTGCAAAAGTGGTTTCCTGCACCAACACAAGTGCGAAAAGTGGTTTTTCAACACTAACACAAGTGCGAAAAGTGGTTTTTCAACACTAACACAAGTGCGAAAAGTGGTTTTTCAACACTATCACAAGTGCAAAAAGTGTTTTTTCCACACTAATACAAGTGCAAAAGTGGTTTCCTGCACCAACACAAGTGCGAAAAGTGGTTTTTCAACACTAACACAAGTGCGAAAAGTGGATTTTCAACACTAACACAAGTGCGAAAAGTGGTTTTTCAACACTATCACAAGTGCAAAAAGTGTGTTTTCCACACTAATACAAGTGCAAAAGTGGTTTCCTGCACCAACACAAGTGCGAAAAGTGGTTTTTCAACACTAACACAAGTGCGAAAATTGGTTTTTCAACACTAACACAAGTGCGAAAAGTGGTTTTTCCACACTAATACAAGTGCAAAAAGTGGGTTTTCAACACTAACACAAGTGCGAAAAGTGGTTTTTCAACACTATCACAAGTGCGAAAAGTGGTTTTTCAACACTATCACAAGTGCAAAAAGTGTTTTTTCCACACTAATACAAGTGCAAAAGTGGTTTCCTGCACCAACACAAGTGCGAAAAGTGGTTTTTCAACACTAACACAAGTGCGAAAAGTGGTTTTTCAACACTAACACAAGTGCGAAAAGTGGTTTTTCAACACTATCACAAGTGCAAAAAGTGTTTTTTCCACACTAATACAAGTGCAAAAGTGGTTTCCTGCACCAACACAAGTGCGAAAAGTGGTTTTTCAACACTAACACAAGTGCGAAAAGTGGATTTTCAACACTAACACAAGTGCGAAAAGTGGTTTTTCAACACTATCACAAGTGCAAAAAGTGTGTTTTCCACACTAATACAAGTGCAAAAGTGGTTTCCTGCACCAACACAAGTGCGAAAAGTGGTTTTTCAACACTAACACAAGTGCGAAAATTGGTTTTTCAACACTAACACAAGTGCGAAAAGTGGTTTTTCCACACTAATACAAGTGCAAAAAGTGGGTTTTCAACACTAACACAAGTGCGAAAAGTGGTTTTTCAACACTATCACAAGTGCAAAAAGTATTTTTTTCCAACTAATACAAGTGCAAAAGTGGTTTCCTGCACCAACACAAGTGCGAAAAGTGGTTTTTCAACACTAACACAAGTGCGAAAAGTGGTTTTTCAACACTAACACAAGTGCGAAAAGTGGTTTTTCCACACTAATAGAAGTGCAAAAGTGGTTTCCTGCACCAACACAAGTGCGAAAAGTGGTTTTTCAACACTAACACAAGTGCGAAAAGTGGTTTTTCAACACTATCACAAGTGCAAAAAGTGTTTTTTCCACACTAATACAAGTGCAAAAGTGGTTTCCTGCACCAACACAAGTGCGAAAAGTGGTTTTTCAACACTAACACAAGTGCGAAAAGTGGTTTTTCACCACTAACACAAGTGCGAAAAGTGGTTTTTCAACACTAACACAAGTGCGAAAAGTGGTTTTTCAACACTAACACAAGTGCAAAAGTGGTTTCCTGCACCAACACAAGTGCAAAAAGTGTTTTTTCAACACTAATACAAGTGCAAAAGTGGTTTCCTGCACCAACACAAGTGCGAAAAGTGGTTTTTCAACACTAACACAAGTGCGAAAAGTGGTTTTTCAACACTAACACAAGTGCGAAAAGTGGTTTTTCAACACTATCACAAGTGCAAAAAGTGTTTTTTCCACACTAATACAAGTGCAAAAGTGGTTTTTCAACACTAACACAAGTGCGAAAAGTGGTTTTTCAACACTATTACAAGTGCAAAAAGTGTTTTTTCCACACTAATACAAGTGCAAAAGTGGTTTCCTGCACCAACACAAGTGCGAAAAGTCGTTTTTCAACACTAACACAAGTGCAAAAAGTGGTTTTTCAACACTATCACAAGTGCAAAAGTGGTTTCCTGCACCAACACAAGTGCGAAAAGTGGTTTTTCAACACTAACACAAGTGCGAAAAGTGGTTATTCAACACTAACACAAGTGCAAAAAGTGTTTTTTCCACACTAATACAAGTGCAAAAGTGGTTTCCTGCACCAACACAAGTGCGAAAAGTGGTTTTTCAACACTAACACAAGTGCGAAAAGTGGTTTTTCTACACTAACACAGGTGCGAAAAGTGGTTTTTCAACACTAACACAAGTGCGAACAGTGGTTTTTCCACACTAATACAAGTGCAAAAGTGGTTTCCTGCACCAACACAAGTGCAAAAAGTCGTTTTTCAACACTAACACAAGTGCGAAAAGTGGTTTTTCAACACTATCACAAGTGCAAAAAGTGTTTTTTCCACACTAATACAAGTGCAAAAGTGGTTTTTCAACACTAACACAAGTGCGAAAAGTGGTTTTTCAACACTATCACAAGTGCAAAAAGTGTTTTTTCCACACTAATACAAGTGCAAAAGTGGTTTCCTGCACCAACACAACTGCGAAAAGTGGTTTTTCAACACTAACACAAGTGCGAAAAGTGGCTTTTCAACACTAACACAAGTGCGAAAAGTGGTTTTTCAACACTATCACAAGTGCAAAAATTGTTTTTTCCACACGAATAAAAGTGCAAAAGTGGTTTCCCGCACCAACACAAGTGCGAAAAGTGGTTTTTCAACACTAACACAAGTGCGAAAAGTGGTTTTTCAACACTAACACAAGTGCGAAAAGTGGTTTTTTCCACACTAATACAAGTGCAAAAGTGGTTTCCTGCACCAACACAAGTGCGAAAAGTGGTTTTTCAACACTAACACAAGTGCGAAAAGTGGTTTTTCAACACTATCACAAGTGCAAAAAGTGTTTTTTCCACACTAATACAAGTGCAAAAGTGGTTTCCTGCACCAACACAAGTGCGAAAAGTGGTTTTTCAACACTAACACAAGTGCAAAAAGTGTTTTTTCCACACTAATACAAGTGCAAAAGTGGTTTCCTGCACCAACACAAGTGCGAAAAGTGGTTTTTCAACACTAACACAAGTGCGAAAAGTGGTTTTTCAACACTAACACAAGTGCGAAAAGTGGTTTTTCAACACTATCACAAGTGCAAAAAGTGTTTTTTCCACACTAATACAAGTGCAAAAGTGGTTTCCTGCACCAACACAAGTGCGAAAAGTGGTTTTTCAACACTAACACAAGTGCGAAAAGTGGATTTTCAACACTAACACAAGTGCGAAAAGTGGTTTTTCAACACTATCACAAGTGCAAAAAGTGTGTTTTCCACACTAATACAAGTGCAAAAGTGGTTTCCTGCACCAACACAAGTGCGAAAAGTGGTTTTTCAACACTAACACAAGTGCGAAAATTGGTTTTTCAACACTAACACAAGTGCGAAAAGTGGTTTTTCCACACTAATACAAGTGCAAAAAGTGGGTTTTCAACACTAACACAAGTGCGAAAAGTGGTTTTTCAACACTATCACAAGTGCAAAAAGTATTTTTTTCCAACTAATACAAGTGCAAAAGTGGTTTCCTGCACCAACACAAGTGCGAAAAGTGGTTTTTCAACACTAACACAAGTGCGAAAAGTGGTTTTTCAACACTAACACAAGTGCGAAAAGTGGTTTTTCCACACTAATATAAGTGCAAAAGTGGTTTCCTGCACCAACACAAGTGCGAAAAGTGGTTTTTCAACACTAACACAAGTGCGAAAAGTGGTTTTTCAACACTATCACAAGTGCAAAAAGTGTTTTTTCCACACTAATACAAGTGCAAAAGTGGTTTCCTGCACCAACACAAGTGCGAAAAGTGGTTTTTCAACACTAACACAAGTGCGAAAAGTGGTTTTTCAACACTAACCCAAGTGCGAAAAGTGGTTTTTCAACACTAACACAAGTGCGAAAAGTGGTTTTTCAACACTAACACAAGTGCAAAAGTGGTTTCCTGCACCAACACAAGTGCAAAAAGTGTTTTTTCAACACTAATACAAGTGCAAAAGTGGTTTCCTGCACCAACACAAGTGCGAAAAGTGGTTTTTCAACACTAACACAAGTGCGAAAAGTGGTTTTTCAACACTAACACAAGTGCGAAAAGTGGTTTTTCAACACTATCACAAGTGCAAAAAGTGTTTTTTCCACACTTATACAAGTGCAAAAGAGGTTTCCTGCACCAACACAAGTGCGAAAAGTGGTTTTTCAACACTAACACAAGTGCGAAAAGTGGTTTTTCAACACTAACACAAGTGCGAAAAGTGGTTTTTCCACACTAATACAAGTGCAAAAGTGGTTTCCTGCACCAACACAAGTGCAAAAAGTGGTTTTTCAACACTAACACAAGTGCAAAAAGTGGTTTTTCAACACTAACACAAGTGCGAAAAGTGTTTTTTCCACACTAATACAAGTGCAAAAGTGGTTTCCTGCACCAACACAAGTGTGAAAAGTGGTTTTTCAACACTAACACAAGTGCGAAAAGTGGTTTTTCAACACTAACACAAGTGCGAAAAGTGGTTTTTCCACACTAATACAAGTGCAAAAGTGGTTTCCTGCAGCAACACAAGTGCGAAAAGTGGTTTTTCAACGCTAAAACAAGTGCGAAAAGTGGTTTTTCAACACTATCACAAGTGCAAAAAGTGTTTTTTCCACACTAATACAAGTGCAAAAGTGGTTTCCTGCACCAACACAAGTGCGAAAAGTGGTTTTTCAACACTAACACAAGTGCGAAAAGTGGTTTTTCAACACCATCACAAGTGCAAAAAATGTTTTTTCCACACTAATACAAGTGCAAAAGTGGTTTCCTGCACCAACACAAGTGCGAAAAGTGGTTTTTCAACACTAACACAAGTGCGAAAAGTGGTTTTTCAACACTAACACAAGTGCGAAAAGTGTTTTTTCCACACTAATACAATTGCAAAAGTGGTTTCCTGCACCAACACAAGTGTGAAAAGTGGTTTTTCAACACTAACACAAGTGCAAAAAGTGGTTTTTCAACACTAACACAAGTGCGAAAAGTGGTTTTTCAACACTAACACAAGTGCGAAAAGTGGTTTTTTCCACACTAATACAAGTGCAAAAGTGGTTTCCTGCACCAACACAAGTGCGAAAAGTGGTTTTTCAACACTAACACAAGTGCGAAAAGTGGTTTTTCAACACTATCACAAGTGCAAAAAGTGTTTTTTCCACACTAATACAAGTGCAAAAGTGGTTTCCTGCACCAACACAAGTGCGAAAAGTGGTTTTTCAACACTAACACAAGTGCAAAAAGTGTTTTTTCCACACTAATACAAGTGCAAAAGTGGTTTCCTGCACCAACACAAGTGCGAAAAGTGGTTTTTCAACACTAACACAAGTGCGAAAAGTGGTTTTTCAACACTAACACAAGTGCGAAAAGTGGTTTTTCAACACTATCACAAGTGCAAAAAGTGTTTTTTCCACACTAATACAAGTGCAAAAGTGGTTTCCTGCACCAACACAAGTGCGAAAAGTGGTTTTTCAACACTAACACAAGTGCGAAAAGTGGATTTTCAACACTAACACAAGTGCGAAAAGTGGTTTTTCAACACTATCACAAGTGCAAAAAGTGTGTTTTCCACACTAATACAAGTGCAAAAGTGGTTTCCTGCACCAACACAAGTGCGAAAAGTGGTTTTTCAACACTAACACAAGTGCGAAAATTGGTTTTTCAACACTAACACAAGTGCGAAAAGTGGTTTTTCCACACTAATACAAGTGCAAAAAGTGGGTTTTCAACACTAACACAAGTGCGAAAAGTGGTTTTTCAACACTATCACAAGTGCAAAAAGTATTTTTTTCCAACTAATACAAGTGCAAAAGTGGTTTCCTGCACCAACACAAGTGCGAAAAGTGGTTTTTCAACACTAACACAAGTGCGAAAAGTGGTTTTTCAACACTAACACAAGTGCGAAAAGTGGTTTTTCCACACTAATAGAAGTGCAAAAGTGGTTTCCTGCACCAACACAAGTGCGAAAAGTGGTTTTTCAACACTAACACAAGTGCGAAAAGTGGTTTTTCAACACTATCACAAGTGCAAAAAGTGTTTTTTCCACACTAATACAAGTGCAAAAGTGGTTTCCTGCACCAACACAAGTGCGAAAAGTGGTTTTTCAACATTAACACAAGTGCGAAAAGTGGTTTTTCAACACTAACCCAAGTGCGAAAAGTGGTTTTTCAACACTAACACAAGTGCGAAAAGTGGTTTTTCAACACTAACACAAGTGCAAAAGTGGTTTCCTGCACCAACACAAGTGCAAAAAGTGTTTTTTCAACACTAATACAAGTGCAAAAGTGGTTTCCTGCACCAACACAAGTGCGAAAAGTGGTTTTTCAACACTAACACAAGTGCGAAAAGTGGTTTTTCAACACTAACACAAGTGCGAAAAGTGGTTTTTCAACACTATCACAAGTGCAAAAAGTGTTTTTTCCACACTTATACAAGTGCAAAAGAGGTTTCCTGCACCAACACAAGTGCGAAAAGTGGTTTTTCAACACTAACACAAGTGCGAAAAGTGGTTTTTCAACACTAACACAAGTGCGAAAAGTGGTTTTTCCACACTAATACAAGTGCAAAAGTGGTTTCCTGCACCAACACAAGTGCAAAAAGTGGTTTTTCAACACTAACACAAGTGCAAAAAGTGGTTTTTCAACACTAACACAAGTGCGAAAAGTGTTTTTTCCACACTAATACAAGTGCAAAAGTGGTTTCCTGCACCAACACAAGTGTGAAAAGTGGTTTTTCAACACTAACACAAGTGCGAAAAGTGGCTTTTCAACACTAACACAAGTGCGAAAAGTGGTTTTTCCACACTAATACAAGTGCAAAAGTGGTTTCCTGCAGCAACACAAGTGCGAAAAGTGGTTTTTCAACGCTAAAACAAGTGCGAAAAGTGGTTTTTCAACACTATCACAAGTGCAAAAAGTGTTTTTTCCACACTAATACAAGTGCAAAAGTGGTTTCCTGCACCAACACAAGTGCGAAAAGTGGTTTTTCAACACTAACACAAGTGCGAAAAGTGGTTTTTTCAACACCATCACAAGTGCAAAAAATGTTTTTTCCACACTAATACAAGTGCAAAAGTGGTTTCCTGCACCAACACAAGTGCGAAAAGTGGTTTTCAACACTAACACAAGTGCGAAAAGTGGTTTTTCAACACTAACACAAGTGCGAAAAGTGTTTTTTCCACACTAATACAATTGCAAAAAGTGGTTTCCTGCACCAACACAAGTGTGAAAAGTGGTTTTTCAACACTAACACAAGTGCGAAAAGTGGTTTTTCAACACTAACACAAGTGCAAAAGTGGTTTTTCAACACTAATACAAGTGCAAAAGTGGTTTCCCTGCACCAACACAAGTGCGAAAAGTGGTTTTTCAACACTAACACAAGTGCAAAAAGTGGTTTTTCAACACTAACCCAAGTGCGAAAAGTGGTTTTTTCAACACTATCACAAGTGCAAAAAGTGTTTTTTCCACACTAATAAAAGTGCAAAAGTGGTTTCCCGCACCAACACAAGTGCGAAAAGTGGTTTTTCAACACTAACACAAGTGCAAAAAGTGTTTTTTCCACACTAATACAAGTGCAAAAGTGGTTTCCTGCAACACAAGTGCGAAAAAGTGGTTTTTCAACACTTAACACAAGTGCAAAAAGTGTATTTTCCACACTAATACAAGTACAAAAGTGGTTTCCTGCACCAACACAAGTGTGAAAAGTGGTTTTTCAACACTAACACAAGTGTGAAAAGTGGTTTTTCAACACTAACACAAGTGCGAAAAGTCGTTTTTCAACACTATCACAAGTGCAAAAAGTGGTTTTTCCACACTAATAGAAGTGCAATGGTGGTTTCCTGCACCAACACAAGTGGGCGGGAAAGTGGTTTTCAACACTAACACACGTGCGAAAAGTGTGTTTTTCAACACTATCACAAGTGCAAAAGTGGTTTCCTGCACCAACACAAGTGCGAAAAAGTGGTTTTTCAACACTAACACAACTGCGAAAAGTGGTTATTCAACACTAACACAAGTAGAAAAAGTGTTTTTTCCACACTAATACAAGTGCAAAAGTGGTTTCCTGCACCAACACAAGTGCGAAAAGTGGTTTTTCAACACTAACACAAGTGCGAAAAGTGGTTTTTCTACACTAACACAGGTGTGAAAAGTGGTTTTTCAACACTAACACAAGTGCGAACAGTGGTTTTTCCACACTAATACAAGTGCAAAAGTGGTTTCCTGCACCAACACAAGTGCGAAAAGTCGTTTTTCAACACAAACACCAAGTGCGAAAAGTGGTTTTTCAACACTATCACAAGTGCAAAAAGTGTTTTTTCCACACTAATACAAGTGCAAAAGTGGTTTTTCAACACTAACACAAGTGCGAAAAGTGGTTTTTCAACATTATCACAAGTGCAAAAAGTGTTTTTTCCACACTAATACAAGCGCAAAAGTGGTTTCCTGCACCAACACAAGTGCGAAAAAGTGGTTTTTCAACACTAACACAAGTGCGAAAAGTGGCTTTTCAACACTACACAAGTGCGAAAAGTGGTTTTCAACACTATCACAAGTGCAAAAAATGTTTTTTCCACACTAATACAAGTGCAAAAAGTGGTTTCCTGCACCAACACAAGTGCGAAAAGTGGTTTTTAAACACTAACACAAGTGCGAAAAGTGGCTTTTCAACACTAACACAAGTGCGAAAAGTGGTTTTTCAACACTATCACAAGTGCAAAAAATGTTTTTTCCAACACTAATACAAGTGCAAAAGTGGTTTCCTGCACCAACACAAGTGCGAAAAGTGGTTTTTCAATACTAACACAAGTGCGAAAAGTGGTTTTTCAACACTAACACAAGTGCGAAAAGTGTTTTTTCCACATTAATACAAGTGCAAAAGTGGTTTCCTGCACCAACACAAGTGTGAAAAGTGGTTCTTCAACACTAACACAAGTGCGAAAAAGTGGTTTTTCAACACTATCACAAGTGCATAAAGTGTTTTTTCCACACTAATACAAGTGCAAAAGTGGTTTCCTGCACCAACACAAGTGCGAAAAGTGGTTTTTCAACACTAACACAAGTGCGAAAAGTGGTTTTTCAACACTAACCCAAGTGCGAAAAGTGGTTTTTCAACACTAACACAAGTGCGAAAAGTGGTTTTTCAACACTAACACAAGTGCAAAAGTGGTTTCCTGCACCAACACAAGTGCAAAAAGTGTTTTTTCAACACTAATACAAGTGCAAAAGTGGTTTCCTGCACCAACACAAGTGCGAAAAGTGGTTTTTCAACACTAACTCAAGTGCGAAAAGTGGTTTTTCAACACTAACACAAGTGCGAAAAGTGGTTTTTCAACACTACCACAAGTGCAAAAAGTGTTTGTTCCACACTTATACAAGTGCAAAAGAGGTTTCCTGCACCAACACAAGTGCGAAAAGTGGTTTTTCAACACTAACACAAGTGCGAAAAGTGGTTTTTCACACTAACACAAGTGCGAAAAGTGGTTTTTCCACACTAATACAAGTGCAAAAGTGGTTTCCTGCACCAACACAAGTGCAAAAAGTGGTTTTTCAACACTAACACAAGTGCAAAAAGTGGGTTTTCAACACTAACAAACACAAGTGCGAAAAGTGTTTTTTCCACACTAATACAAGTGCAAAAGTGGTTTCCTGCACCAACACAAGTGTGAAAAGTGGTTTTTCAACACTAACACAAGTGCGAAAAGTGGCTTTTCAACACTAACACAAGTGCGAAATGTGGTTTTTCCACACTAATACAAGTGCAAAAGTGGTTTCCTGCAGCAACACAAGTGCGAAAAGTGGTTTTTCAACGCTAAAACAAGTGCGAAAAGTGGTTTTTCAACACTATCACAAGTGCAAAAAGTGTTTTTTCCACACTAATACAAGTGCAAAAGTGGTTTCCTGCACCAACACAAGTGCGAAAAGTGGTTTTTCAACACTAACACAAGTGCGAAAGTGGTTTTTCAACACCATCACAAGTGCAAAAAATGTTTTTTCCACACTAATACAAGTGCAAAAGTGGTTTCCTGCACCAACACAAGTGCGAAAAGTGGTTTTTCAACACTAACACAAGTGCGAAAAGTGGTTTTTCAACACTAACACAAGTGCGAAAAGTGTTTTTTCCACACTAATACAATTGCAAAAGTGGTTTCCTGCACCAACACAAGTGTGAAAAGTGGTTTTTCAACACTAACACAAGTGCGAAAAGTGGTTTTTCAACACTAACACAAGTGCAAAAAGTGGTTTTTCAACACTAATACAAGTGCAAAAGTGGTTTCCTGCACCAACACAAGTGCGAAAAGTGGTTTTTCAACACTAACATAAGTGCAAAAAGTGGTTTTTCAACACTAACCCAAGTGCGAAAAGTGGTTTTTCAACACTATCACAAGTGCAAAAAGTGTTTTTTCCACACTAATAAAAGTGCAAAAGTGGTTTCCCGCACCAACACAAGTGCGAAAAGTGGTTTTTCAACACTAACACAAGTGCAAAAAGTGTTTTTTCCACACTAATACAAGTGCAAAAGTGGTTTCCTGCAACACAAGTGCGAAAAGTGGTTTTTCAACACTAACACAAGTGCAAAAAGTGTATTTTCCACACTAATACAAGTACAAAAGTGGTTTCCTGCACCAACACAAGTGTGAAAAGTGGTTTTTCAACACTAACACAAGTGTGAAAAGTGGTTTTTCAACACTAACACAAGTGCGAAAAGTCGTTTTTCAACACTATCACAAGTGCAAAAAGTGGTTTTTCCACACTAATAGAAGTGCAAAGGTGGTTTCCTGCACCAACACAAGTGCGGAAAGTGGTTTTTCAACACTAACACACGTGCGAAAAGTGGTTTTTCAACACTATCACAAGTGCAAAAGTGGTTTCCTGCACCAACACAAGTGCGAAAAGTGGTTTTTCAACACTAACACAACTGCGAAAAGTGGTTATTCAACACTAACACAAGTAGAAAAAGTGTTTTTTCCACACTAATACAAGTGCAAAAGTGGTTTCCTGCACCAACACAAGTGCGAAAAGTGGTTTTTCAACACTAACACAAGTGCGAAAAGTGGTTTTTCTACACTAACACAGGTGTGAAAAGTGGTTTTTCAACACTAACACAAGTGCGAACAGTGGTTTTTCCACACTAATACAAGTGCAAAAGTGGTTTACTGCACCAACACAAGTGCGAAAAGTCGTTTTTCAACACTAACACAAGTGCGAAAAGTGGTTTTTCAACACTATCACAAGTGCAAAAAGTGTTTTTTCCACACTAATACAAGTGCAAAAGTGGTTTTTCAACACTAACACAAGTGCGAAAAGTGGTTTTTCAACATTATCACAAGTGCAAAAAGTGTTTTTTCCACACTAATACAAGCGCAAAAGTGGTTTCCTGCACCAACACAAGTGCGAAAAGTGGTTTTTCAACACTAACACAAGTGCGAAAAGTGGCTTTTCAACACTAACACAAGTGCGAAAAGTGGTTTTTCAACACTATCACAAGTGCAAAAAATGTTTTTTCCACACTAATACAAGTGCAAAAGTGGTTTCCTGCACCAACACAAGTGCGAAAAGTGGTTTTTCAACACTAACACAAGTGCGAAAAGTGGCTTTTCAACACTAACACAAGTGCGAAAAGTGGTTTTTCAACACTATCACAAGTGCAAAAAATGTTTTTTCCACACTAATACAAGTGCAAAAGTGGTTTCCTGCACCAACACAAGTGCGAAAAGTGGTTTTTCAACACTAACACAAGTGCAAAAAGTGGTTTTTCAACACTAACACAAGTGCGAAAAGTGGTTTTTCAACACTAACACAAGTGCGAAAAGTGTTTTTTCCACATTAATACAAGTGCAAAAGTGGTTTCCTGCACCAACACAAGTGTGAAAAGTGGTTTTTCAACACTAACACAAGTGCGAAAAGTGGTTTTTCAACACTAACACAAGTGCAAAAAGTGGTTTTTCAACACTAATACAAGTGCAAAAGTGGTTTCCTGCACCAACACAAGTGCGAAAGTGGTTTTTCAACACTAACACAAGTGCAAAAAGTGGTTTTTCAACACTAACACAAGTGCGAAAAGTGGTTTTTCAACACTATCACAAGTGCAAAAAGTGTTTTTTCCACACTAATAAAAGTGCAAAAGTGGTTTCCCGCACCAACACAAGTGCGAAAAGTGGTTTTTCAACACTAACACAAGTGCAAAAAGTGTTTTTTCCACACTAATACAAGTGCAAAAGTGGTTTCCTGCACTAACACAAGAGCGAAAGTGGTTTTTCAACACTAACACAAGTGCAAAAAGTGTATTTTCCACACTAATACAAGTACAAAAGTGGTTTCCTGCACCAACACAAGTGCGAAAAGTGGTTTTTCAACACTAACACAAGTGCGAAAAGTGGTTTTTCAACACTAACACAAGTGCGAAAAGTCGTTTTTCAACACTATCACAAGTGCAAAAAGTGGTTTTTCCACACTAATAGAAGTGCAAAGGTGGTTTCCTGCACCAACACAAGTGCGAAAAGTCGTTTTTCAACACAAACACAAGTGCGAAAAGTGGTTTTTCAACACTATCACAAGTGCAAAAAGTGTTTTTTCCACACTAATACAAGTGCAAAAGTGGTTTCCTGCACCAACACAAGTGCGAAAAGTCGTTTTTCAACACTAACACAAGTGCGAAAAGTGGTTTTTCAACACTATCACAAGTGCAAAAAGTGTTTTTTCCACACTAATACAAGTGCAAAAGTGGTTTTTCAACACTAACACAAGTGCGAAAAGTGGTTTTTCAACACTATTACAAGTGCAAAAAGTGTTTTTTCCACACTAATACAAGTGCAAAAGTGGTTTCCTGCACCAACACAAGTGCGAAAAGTCGTTTTTCAACACTAACACAAGTGCGAAAAGTGGTTTTTCAACACTATCACAAGTGCAAAAGTGGTTTCCTGCACCAACACAAGTGCGAAAAGTGGTTTTTCAACACTAACACAAGTGCGAAAAGTGGTTATTCAACACTAACACAAGTGCAAAAAGTGTTTTTTCCACACTAATACAAGTGCAAAAGTGGTTTCCTGCACCAACACAAGTGCGAAAAGTGGTTTTTCAACACTAACACAAGTGCGAAAAGTGGTTTTTCTACACTAACACAGGTGCGAAAAGTGGTTTTTCAACACTAACACAAGTGCGAACAGTGGTTTTTCCACACTAATACAAGTGCAAAAGTGGTTTCCTGCACCAACACAAGTGCGAAAAGTCGTTTTTCAACACTAACACAAGTGCGAAAAGTGGTTTTTCAACACTATCACAAGTGCAAAAAGTGTTTTTTCCACACTAATACAAGTGCAAAAGTGGTTTTTCAACACTAACACAAGTGCGAAAAGTGGTTTTTCAACACTATCACAAGTGCAAAAAGTGTTTTTTCCACACTAATACAAGTGCAAAAGTGGTTTCCTGCACCAACACAACTGCGAAAAGTGGTTTTTCAACACTAACACAAGTGCGAAAAGTGGCTTTTCAACACTAACACAAGTGCGAAAAGTGGTTTTTCAACACTATCACAAGTGCAAAAAATGTTTTTTCCACACTAATACAAGTGCAAAAGTGGTTTCCTGCACCAACACAAGTGCGAAAAGTGGTTTTTCAATACTAACACAAGTGCGAAAAGTGGTTTTTCAACACTAACACAAGTGCGAAAAGTGTTTTTTCCACATTAATACAAGTGCAAAAGTGGTTTCCTGCACCAACACAAGTGTGAAAAGTGGTTTTTCAACACTAACACAAGTGCGAAAAGTGGTTTTTCAACACTAACACAAGTGCAAAAAGTGGTTTTTCAACACTAATACAAGTGCAAAAGTGGTTTCCTGCACCAACACAAGTGCGAAAAGTGGTTTTTCAACACTAACACAAGTGCAAAAAGTGGTTTTTCAACACTAACACAAGTGCGAAAAGTGGTTTTTCAACACTATCACAAGTGCAAAAAGTGTTTTTTCCACACTAATAAAAGTGCAAAAGTGGTTTCCCGCACCAACACAAGTGCGAAAAGTGGTTTTTCAACACTAACACAAGTGCAAAAAGTGTTTTTTCCACACTAATACAAGTGCAAAAGTGGTTTCCTGCACTAACACAAGAGCGAAAAGTGGTTTTTCAACACTAACACAAGTGCAAAAAGTGTATTTTCCACACTAATACAAGTACAAAAGTGGTTTCCTGCACCAACACAAGTGCGAAAAGTGGTTTTTCAACACTAACACAAGTGCGAAAAGTGGTTTTTCAACACTAACACAAGTGCGAAAAGTCGTTTTTCAACACTATCACAAGTGCAAAAAGTGGTTTTTCCACACTAATAGAAGTGCAAAGGTGGTTTCCTGCACCAACACAAGTGCGGAAAGTGGTTTTTCAACACTAACACACGTGCGAAAAGTGGTTTTTCAACACTATCACAAGTGCAAAAGTGGTTTCCTGCACCAACACAAGTGCGAAAAGTGGTTTTTCAACACTAACACAAGTGCGAAAAGTGGTTATTCAACACTAACACAAGTGCAAAAAGTGTTTTTCCACACTAATACAAGTGCAAAAGTGGTTTCCTGCACCAACACAAGTGCGAAAAGTGGTTTTTCAACACTAACACAAGTGCGAAAAGTGGTTTTTCTACACTAACACAGGTGCGAAAAGTGGTTTTTCAACACTAACACAAGTGCGAACAGTGGTTTTTCCACACTAATACAAGTGCAAAAGTGGTTTCCTGCACCAACACAAGTGCGAAAAGTCGTTTTTCAACACTAACACAAGTGCGAAAAGTGGTTTTTCAACATTATCACAAGTGCAAAAAGTGTTTTTTCCACACTAATACAAGTGCAAAAGTGGTTTTTCAACACTAACACAAGTGCGAAAAGTGGTTTTTCAACACTATTACAAGTGCAAAAAGTGTTTTTTCCACACTAATACAAGTGCAAAAGTGGTTTCCTGCACCAACACAAGTGCGAAAAGTCGTTTTTCAACACTAACACAAGTGCGAAAAGTGGTTTTTCAACACTATCACAAGTGCAAAAGTGGTTTCCTGCACCAACACAAGTGCGAAAAGTGGTTTTTCAACACTAACACAAGTGCGAAAAGTGGTTATTCAACACTAACACAAGTGCAAAAAGTGTTTTTTCCACACTAATACAAGTGCAAAAGTGGTTTCCTGCACCAACACAAGTGCGAAAAGTGGTTTTTCAACACTAACACAAGTGCGAAAAGTGGTTTTTCTACACTAACACAGGTGCGAAAAGTGGTTTTTCAACACTAACACAAGTGCGAAAAGTGGTTTTTCAACACTATCACAAGTGCAAAAATTGTTTTTTCCATACGAATAAAAGTGCAAGTGGTTTTTCAACACTAACACAAGTGCGAACAGTGGTTTTTCCACACTAATACAAGTGCAAATTTGGTTTCCTGCACCAACACAAGTGCGAAAAGTGGTTTTTCAACACTAACACAAGTGCGAAAAGTGGCTTTTCAACACTAACACAAGTGCGAAAAGTGGTTTTTCAACACTATCACAAGTGCAAAAATTGTTTTTTCCATACGAATAAAAGTGCAAGTGGTTTTTCAACACTAACACAAGTGCGAACAGTGGTTTTTCCACACTAATACAAGTGCAAATTTGGTTTCCTGCACCAACACAAGTGCGAAAAGTCGTTTTTCAACACTAACACAAGTGCGAAAAGTGGTTTTTCAACACTATCACAAGTGCAAAAAGTGTTTTTTCCACACTAATACAAGTGCAAAAGTGGTTTTTCAACACTAACACAAGTGCGAAAAGTGGTTTTTCAACACTATCACAAGTGCAAAAAGTGTTTTTTCCAAACTAATACAAGTGCAAAAGTGGTTTCCTGCACCAACACAAGTGTGAAAAGTGGTTTTTCAACACTAACACAAGTGCGAAAAGTGGCTTTTCAACACTAACACAAGTGCGAAAAGTGGTTTTTCAACACTATCACAAGTGCAAAAAAATTTTTTTCCATACGAATAAAAGTGCAAAAGTGGTTTCCCGCACCAACACAAGTGCGAAAAGTGGTTTTTCAACACTAACACAAGTGCGAAAAGTGGTTTTTCAACACTAACACAAGTGCGAAAAGTGGTTTTTTCCACACTAATACAAGTGCAAAAGTGGTTTCCTGCACCAACACAAGTGCGAAAAGTGGTTTTTCAACACTAACACAAGTGCGAAAAGTGGTTTTTCAACACTATCACAAGTGCAAAAAGTGTTTTTTCCACACTAATACAAGTGCAAAAGTGGTTTCCTGCACCAACACAAGTGCGAAAAGTGGTTTTTCAACACTAACACTAGTGCAAGAAGTGTTTTTTCCACACTAATACAAGTGCAAAAGTGGTTTCCTGCACCAACACAAGTGCGAAAAGTGGTTTTTCAACACTAACACAAGTGCGAAAAGTGGTTTTTCAACACTAACACAAGTGCGAAAAGTGGTTTTTCAACACTATCACAAGTGCAAAAAGTGTTTTTTCCACACTAATACAAGTGCAAAAGTGGTTTCCTGCACCAACACAAGTCCGAAAAGTGGTTTTTCAACACTAACACAAGTGCGAAAAGTGGATTTTCAACACTAACACAAGTGCGAAAAGTGGTTTTTCAACACTATCACAAGTGCAAAAAGTGTGTTTTCCACACTAATACAAGTGCAAAAGTGGTTTCCTGCACCAACACAAGTGCGAAAAGTGGTTTTTCAACACTAACACAAGTGCGAAAATTGGTTTTTCAACACTAACACAAGTGCGAAAAGTGGTTTTTCCACACTAATACAAGTGCAAAAAGTGGGTTTTCAACACTAACACAAGTGCGAAAAGTGGTTTTTCAACACTATCACAAGTGCAAAAAGTATTTTTTTCCAACTAATACAAGTGCAAAAGTGGTTTCCTGCACCAACACAAGTGCGAAAAGTGGTTTTTCAACACTAACACAAGTGCGAAAAGTGGTTTTTCAACACTAACACAAGTGCGATAAGTGGTTTTTCCACACTAATAGAAGTGCAAAAGTGGTTTCCTGCACCAACACAAGTGCGAAAAGTGGTTTTTCAACACTAACACAAGTGCGAAAAGTGGTTTTTCAACACTATCACAAGTGCAAAAAGTGTTTTTCCCACACTAATACAAGTGCAAAAGTGGTTTCCTGCACCAACACAAGTGCGAAAAGTGGTTTTTCAACACTAACACAAGTGCGAAAAGTGGTTTTTCAACACTAACACAAGTGCGAAAAGTGGTTTTTCAACACTAACACAAGTGCGAAAAGTGGTTTTTCAACACTAACACAAGTGCAAAAGTGGTTTCCTGCACCAACACAAGTGCAAAAAGTGTTTTTTCAACACTAATACAAGTGCAAAAGTGGTTTCCTGCACCAACACAAGTGCGAAAAGTGGTTTTTCAACACTAACACAAGTGCGAAAAGTGGTTTTTCAACACTAACACAAGTGCGAAAAGTGGTTTTTCAACACTATCACAAGTGCAAAAAGTGTTTTTTCCACACTTATACAAGTGCAAAAGAGGTTTCCTGCACCAACACAAGTGCGAAAAGTGGTTTTTCAACACTAACACAAGTGAGAAAAGTGGTTTTTCAACACTAACACAAGTGCGAAAAGTGGTTTTTCCACACTAATACAAGTGCAAAAGTGGTTTCCTGCACCAACACAAGTGCAAAAAGTGGTTTTTCAACACTAATACAAGTGCGAAAAGTGGTTTTTCAACACTATCACAAGTGCAAAAGTGGTTTCCTGCACCAACACAAGTGCGAAAAGTGGTTTTTCAACACTAACACAAGTGCGAAAAGTGGTTATTCAACACTAACACAAGTGCAAAAAGTGTTTTTCCACACTAATACAAGTGCAAAAGTGGTTTCCTGCACCAACACAAGTGCGAAAAGTGGTTTTTCAACACTAACACAAGTGCGAAAAGTGGTTTTTCTACACTAACACAGGTGCGAAAAGTGGTTTTTCAACACTAACACAAGTGCGAACAGTGGTTTTTCCACACTAATACAAGTGCAAAAGTGGTTTCCTGCACCAACACAAGTGCGAAAAGTCGTTTTTCAACACTAACACAAGTGCGAAAAGTGGTTTTTCAACATTATCACAAGTGCAAAAAGTGTTTTTTCCACACTAATACAAGTGCAAAAGTGGTTTTTCAACACTAACACAAGTGCGAAAAGTGGTTTTTCAACACTATTACAAGTGCAAAAAGTGTTTTTTCCACACTAATACAAGTGCAAAAGTGGTTTCCTGCACCAACACAAGTGCGAAAAGTCGTTTTTCAACACTAACACAAGTGCGAAAAGTGGTTTTTCAACACTATCACAAGTGCAAAAGTGGTTTCCTGCACCAACACAAGTGCGAAAAGTGGTTTTTCAACACTAACACAAGTGCGAAAAGTGGTTATTCAACACTAACACAAGTGCAAAAAGTGTTTTTTCCACACTAATACAAGTGCAAAAGTGGTTTCCTGCACCAACACAAGTGCGAAAAGTGGTTTTTCAACACTAACACAAGTGCGAAAAGTGGTTTTTCTACACTAACACAGGTGCGAAAAGTGGTTTTTCAACACTAACACAAGTGCGAAAAGTGGTTTTTCAACACTATCACAAGTGCAAAAATTGTTTTTTCCATACGAATAAAAGTGCAAGTGGTTTTTCAACACTAACACAAGTGCGAACAGTGGTTTTTCCACACTAATACAAGTGCAAATTTGGTTTCCTGCACCAACACAAGTGCGAAAAGTGGTTTTTCAACACTAACACAAGTGCGAAAAGTGGCTTTTCAACACTAACACAAGTGCGAAAAGTGGTTTTTCAACACTATCACAAGTGCAAAAATTGTTTTTTCCATACGAATAAAAGTGCAAGTGGTTTTTCAACACTAACACAAGTGCGAACAGTGGTTTTTCCACACTAATACAAGTGCAAATTTGGTTTCCTGCACCAACACAAGTGCGAAAAGTCGTTTTTCAACACTAACACAAGTGCGAAAAGTGGTTTTTCAACACTATCACAAGTGCAAAAAGTGTTTTTTCCACACTAATACAAGTGCAAAAGTGGTTTTTCAACACTAACACAAGTGCGAAAAGTGGTTTTTCAACACTATCACAAGTGCAAAAAGTGTTTTTTCCAAACTAATACAAGTGCAAAAGTGGTTTCCTGCACCAACACAAGTGTGAAAAGTGGTTTTTCAACACTAACACAAGTGCGAAAAGTGGCTTTTCAACACTAACACAAGTGCGAAAAGTGGTTTTTCAACACTATCACAAGTGCAAAAAAATTTTTTTCCATACGAATAAAAGTGCAAAAGTGGTTTCCCGCACCAACACAAGTGCGAAAAGTGGTTTTTCAACACTAACACAAGTGCGAAAAGTGGTTTTTCAACACTAACACAAGTGCGAAAAGTGGTTTTTTCCACACTAATACAAGTGCAAAAGTGGTTTCCTGCACCAACACAAGTGCGAAAAGTGGTTTTTCAACACTAACACAAGTGCGAAAAGTGGTTTTTCAACACTATCACAAGTGCAAAAAGTGTTTTTTCCACACTAATACAAGTGCAAAAGTGGTTTCCTGCACCAACACAAGTGCGAAAAGTGGTTTTTCAACACTAACACTAGTGCAAGAAGTGTTTTTTCCACACTAATACAAGTGCAAAAGTGGTTTCCTGCACCAACACAAGTGCGAAAAGTGGTTTTTCAACACTAACACAAGTGCGAAAAGTGGTTTTTCAACACTAACACAAGTGCGAAAAGTGGTTTTTCAACACTATCACAAGTGCAAAAAGTGTTTTTTCCACACTAATACAAGTGCAAAAGTGGTTTCCTGCACCAACACAAGTCCGAAAAGTGGTTTTTCAACACTAACACAAGTGCGAAAAGTGGATTTTCAACACTAACACAAGTGCGAAAAGTGGTTTTTCAACACTATCACAAGTGCAAAAAGTGTGTTTTCCACACTAATACAAGTGCAAAAGTGGTTTCCTGCACCAACACAAGTGCGAAAAGTGGTTTTTCAACACTAACACAAGTGCGAAAATTGGTTTTTCAACACTAACACAAGTGCGAAAAGTGGTTTTTCCACACTAATACAAGTGCAAAAAGTGGGTTTTCAACACTAACACAAGTGCGAAAAGTGGTTTTTCAACACTATCACAAGTGCAAAAAGTATTTTTTTCCAACTAATACAAGTGCAAAAGTGGTTTCCTGCACCAACACAAGTGCGAAAAGTGGTTTTTCAACACTAACACAAGTGCGAAAAGTGGTTTTTCAACACTAACACAAGTGCGATAAGTGGTTTTTCCACACTAATAGAAGTGCAAAAGTGGTTTCCTGCACCAACACAAGTGCGAAAAGTGGTTTTTCAACACTAACACAAGTGCGAAAAGTGGTTTTTCAACACTATCACAAGTGCAAAAAGTGTTTTTCCCACACTAATACAAGTGCAAAAGTGGTTTCCTGCACCAACACAAGTGCGAAAAGTGGTTTTTCAACACTAACACAAGTGCGAAAAGTGGTTTTTCAACACTAACACAAGTGCGAAAAGTGGTTTTTCAACACTAACACAAGTGCGAAAAGTGGTTTTTCAACACTAACACAAGTGCAAAAGTGGTTTCCTGCACCAACACAAGTGCAAAAAGTGTTTTTTCAACACTAATACAAGTGCAAAAGTGGTTTCCTGCACCAACACAAGTGCGAAAAGTGGTTTTTCAACACTAACACAAGTGCGAAAAGTGGTTTTTCAACACTAACACAAGTGCGAAAAGTGGTTTTTCAACACTATCACAAGTGCAAAAAGTGTTTTTTCCACACTTATACAAGTGCAAAAGAGGTTTCCTGCACCAACACAAGTGCGAAAAGTGGTTTTTCAACACTAACACAAGTGAGAAAAGTGGTTTTTCAACACTAACACAAGTGCGAAAAGTGGTTTTTCCACACTAATACAAGTGCAAAAGTGGTTTCCTGCACCAACACAAGTGCAAAAAGTGGTTTTTCAACACTAATACAAGTGCAAAAGTGGTTTCCTGCACCAACACAAGTGTGAAAAGTGGTTTTTCAACACTAACACAAGTGCGAAAAGTGGTTTTTCAACACTAACACAAGTGCGAAAAGTGGTTTTTCCACACTAATACAAGTGCAAAAGTGGTTTCCTGCAGCAACACAAGTGCGAAAAGTGGTTTTTCAACGCTAAAACAAGTGCGAAAAGTGGTTTTTCAACACTATCACAAGTGCAAAAAGTGTTTTTTCCACACTAATACAAGTGCAAAAGTGGTTTCCTGCACCAACACAAGTGCGAAAAGTGGTTTTTCAACGCTAAAACAAGTGCGAAAAGTGGTTTTTCAACACTATCACAAGTGCAAAAAGTGTTTTTTCCACACTAATACAAGTGCAAAAGTGGTTTCCTGCACCAACACAAGTGTGAAAAGTGGTTTTTCAACACTAACACAAGTGCGAAAAGTGGTTTTTCAACACTATCACAAGTGCAAAAAGTGTTTTTTCCACACTTATACAAGTGCAAAAGAGGTTTCCTGCACCAACACAAGTGCGAAAAGTGGTTTTTCAACACTAACACAAGTGAGAAAAGTGGTTTTTCAACACTAACACAAGTGCGAAAAGTGGTTTTTCCACACTAATACAAGTGCAAAAGTGGTTTCCTGCACCAACACAAGTGCAAAAAGTGGTTTTTCAACACTAATACAAGTGCAAAAGTGGTTTCCTGCACCAACACAAGTGTGAAAAGTGGTTTTTCAACACTAACACAAGTGCGAAAAGTGGTTTTTCAACACTAACACAAGTGCGAAAAGTGGTTTTTCCACACTAATACAAGTGCAAAAGTGGTTTCCTGCAGCAACACAAGTGCGAAAAGTGGTTTTTCAACGCTAAAACAAGTGCGAAAAGTGGTTTTTCAACACTATCACAAGTGCAAAAAGTGTTTTTTCCACACTAATACAAGTGCAAAAGTGGTTTCCTGCACCAACACAAGTGTGAAAAGTGGTTTTTCAACACTAACACAAGTGCGAAAAGTGGTTTTTCAACACTATCACAAGTGCAAAAAATGTTTTTTCCACACTAATACAAGTGCAAAAGTGGTTTCCTGCACCAACACAAGTGCGAAAAGTGTTTTTTCCACACTAATACAATTGCAAAAGTGGTTTCCTGCACCAACACAAGTGTGAAAAGTGGTTTTTCAACACTAACACAAGTGCGAAAAGTGGTTTTTCAACACTAACACAAGTGCAAAAAGTGGTTTTTCAACACTAATACAAGTGCAAAAGTGGTTTCCTGCACCAACACAAGTGCGAAAAGTGGTTTTTCAACACTAACACAAGTGCAAAAAGTGGTTTTTCAACACTAACCCAAGTGCGAAAAGTGGTTTTTCAATACTATCACAAGTGCAAAAAGTGTTTTTTCCACACTAATAAAAGTGCAAAAGTGGTTTCCCGCACCAACACAAGTGCGAAAAGTGGTTTTTCAACACTAACACAAGTGCAAAAATTGTTTTTTCCACACTAATACAAGTGCAAAAGTGGTTTCCTGCACTAACACAAGTGCGAAAAGTGGTTTTTCAACACTAACACAAGTGCAAAAAGTGTATTTTCCACACTAATACAAGTACAAAAGTGGTTTCCTGCACCAACACAAGTGCGAAAAGTGGTTTTTCAACACTAACACAAGTGCGAAAAGTGGTTTTTCAACACTAACACAAGTGCGAAAAGTCGTTTTTCAACACTATCACAAGTGCAAAAAGTGGTTTTCCACACTAATAGAAGTGCAAAGGTGGTTTCCTGCACCAACACAAGTGCGGAAAGTGGTTTTTCAACACTAACACATGTGCGAAAAGTGGTTTTTCAACACTATCACAAGTGCAAAAGTGGTTTCCTGCACCAACACAAGTGCGAAAAGTGGTTTTTCAACACTAACACAAGTGCGAAAAGTGGTTATTCAACACTAACACAAGTGCAAAAAGTGTTTTTTCCACACTAATACAAGTGCAAAAGTGGTTTCCTGCACCAACACAAGTGCGAAAAGTGGTTTTTCAACACTAACACAAGTGCGAAAAGTGGTTTTTCTACACTAACACAGGTGTGAAAAGTGGTTTTTCAACACTAACACAAGTGCGAACAGTGGTTTTTCCACACTAATACAAGTGCAAAAGTGGTTTCCTGCACCAACACAAGTGCGAAAAGTCGTTTTTCAACACTAACACAAGTGCGAAAAGTGGGTTTTCAACACTATCACAAGTGCAAAAAGTGTTTTTTCCACACCAATACAAGTGCAAAAGTGGTTTTTCAACACTAACACAAGTGCGAAAAGTGGTTTTTCAACACTATTACAAGTGCAAAAAGTTTTTTTCCACACTAATACAAGTGCAAAAGTGGTTTCCTGCACCAACACAAGTGCGAAAAGTCGTTTTTCAACACTAACACAAGTGCGAAAAGTGGTTTTTCAACACTATCACAAGTGCAAAAGTGGTTTCCTGCACCAACACAAGTGCGAAAAGTGGTTTTTCAACACTAACACAAGTGCGAAAAGTGGTTATTCAACACTAACACAAGTGCAGAAAGTGTTTTTTCCACACTAATACAAGTGCAAAAGTGGTTTCCTGCACCAACACAAGTGCGAAAAGTGGTTTTTCAACACTAACACAAGTGCGAAAAGTGGTTTTTCTACACTAACACAGGTGCGAAAAGTGGTTTTTCAACACTAACACAAGTGCGAACAGTGGTTTTTCCACACTAATACAAGTGCAAAAGTGGTTTCCTGCACCAACACAAGTGCGAAAAGTCGTTTTTCAACACTAACACAAGTGCGAAAAGTGGTTTTTCCACACTATCACAAGTGCAAAAAGTGTTTTTTCCACACTAATGCAAGTGCAAAAGTGGTTTTTCAACACTAACACAAGTGCGAAAAGTGGTTTTTCCACACTATCACAAGTGCAAAAAGTGTTTTTTCCACACTAATACAAGTGCAAAAGTGGTTTCCTGCACCAACACAAGTGCGAAAAGTGGTTTTTCAACACTAACACAAGTGCGAAAAGTGGCTTTTCAACACTAACACAAGTGCGAAAAGTGGTTTTTCAACACTATCACAAGTGCAAAAAATGTTTTTTCCACACTAATACAAGTGCAAAAGTGGTTTCCTGCACCAACACAAGTGCGAAAAGTGGTTTTTCAATACTAACACAAGTGCGAAAAGTGGTTTTCCAACACTAACACAAGTGCGAAAAGTGTTTTTTCCACATTAATACAAGTGCAAAAGTGGTTTCCTGCACCAACACAAGTGTGAAAAGTGGTTTTTCAACACTAACACAAGTGCGAAAAGTGGTTTTTCAACACTAACACAAGTGCAAAAAGTGGTTTTTCAACACTAATACAAGTGCAAAAGTGGTTTCCTGCACCAACACAAGTGCGAAAAGTGGTTTTTCAACACTATCACAAGTGCAAAAAGTGGTTTTTCAACACTAACACAAGTGCGAAAAGTGGTTTTTCAACACTATCACAAGTGCAAAAAGTGTTTTTTCCACACTAATAAAAGTGCAAAAGTGGTTTCCCGCACCAACACAAGTGCGAAAAGTGGTTTTTCAACACTAACACAAGTGCAAAAAGTGTTTTTTCCACACTAATACAAGTGCAAAAGTGGTTTCCTGCACTAACACAAGTGCGAAAAGTGGTTTTTCAACACTAACACAAGTGCAAAAAGTGTATTTTCCACACTAATACAAGTACAAAAGTGGTTTCCTGCACCAACACAAGTGCGAAAAGTGGTTTTTCAACACTAACACAAGTGCGAAAAGTGGTTTTTCAACACTAACACAAGTGCGAAAAGTCGTTTTTCAACACTATCACAAGTGCAAAAAGTGGTTTTTCCACACTAATAGAAGTGCAAAGGTGGTTTCCTGCACCAACACAAGTGCGGAAAGTGGTTTTTCAACACTAACACACGTGCGAAAAGTGGTTTTTCAACACTATCACAAGTGCAAAAGTGGTTTCCTGCACCAACACAAGTGCGAAAAGTGGTTTTTCAACACTAACACAAGTGCGAAAAGTGGTTATTCAACACTAACACAAGTGCAAAAAGTGTTTTTTCCACACTACTACAAGTGCAAAAGTGGTTTCCTGCACCAACACAAGTGCAAAAAGTGGTTTTTCAACACTAACACAAGTGCGAAAAGTGGTTTTTCTACACTAACACAGGTGCGAAAAGTGGTTTTTCAACACTAACACAAGTGCGAACAGTGGTTTTTCCACACTAATACAAGTGCAAAAGTGGTTTCCTCCACCAACACAAGTGCAAAAAGTCGTTTTTCAACACTAACACAAGTGCGAAAAGTGGTTTTTCAACACTATCACAAGTGCAAAAAGTGTTTTTCCACACTAATACAAGTGCAAAAGTGGTTTTTCAACACTAACACAAGTGCGAAAAGTGGTTTTTCAACACTATTACAAGTGCAAAAAGTGTTTTTTCCACACTAATACAAGTGCAAAAGTGGTTTCCTGCACCAACACAAGTGCGAAAAGTGGTTTTTCAACACTAACACAAGTGCGAAAATTGGTTTTTCAACACTAACACAAGTGCAAAAAGTGGTTTTTCCACACTAATACAAGTGCAAAAAGTGGGTTTTCAACACTAACACAAGTGCGAAAAGTGGTTTTTCAACACTATCACAAGTGCAAAAAGTATTTTTTTTCCAACTAATACAAGTGCAAAAGTGGTTTCCTGCACCAACACAAGTGCGAAAAGTGGTTTTTCAACACTAACACAAGTGTGAAAAGTGGTTTTTCAACACTAACACAAGTGCGAAAAGTGGTTTTTCCACACTAATAGAAGTGCAAAAGTGGTTTCCTGCACCAACACAAGTGCGAAAAGTGGTTTTTCAACACTAACACAAGTGCGAAAAGTGGTTTTTCAACACTATCACAAGTGCAAAAAGTGTTTTTTCCACACTAATACAAGTGCAAAAGTGGTTTCCTGCACCAACACAAGTGCGAAAAGTGGTTTTTCAACACTAACACAAGTGCGAAAAGTGGTTTTTCAACACTAACACAAGTGCGAAAAGTGGTTTTTCAACACTAACACAAGTGCGAAAAGTGGTTTTTCAACACTAACACAAGTGCAAAAGTGGTTTCCTGCACCAACACAAGTGCAAAAAGTGTTTTTTCAACACTAATACAAGTGCAAAAGTGGTTTCCTGCACCAACACAAGTGCGAAAAGTGGTTTTTCAACACTAACACAAGTGCGAAAAGTGGTTTTTCAACACTAACACAAGTGCGAAAAGTGGTTTTTCAACACTATCACAAGTGCAAAAAGTGTTTTTTCCACACTTATACAAGTGCAAAAGAGGTTTCCTGCACCAACACAAGTGCGAAAAGTGGTTTTTCAACACTAACACAAGTGCGAAAAGTGGTTTTTCAACACTAACACAAGTGCGAAAAGTGGTTTTTCCACACTAATACAAGTGCAAAAGTGGTTTCCTGCACCAACACAAGTGCAAAAAGTGGTTTTTCAACACTAACACAAGTGCAAAAAGTGGTTTTTCAACACTAACCCAAGTGCGAAAAGTGGTTTTTCAACACTATCACAAGTGCAAAAAGTGTTTTTTCCACACTAATAAAAGTGCAAAAGTGGTTTCCCGCACCAACACAAGTGCGAAAAGTGGTTTTTCAACACTAACACAAGTGCAAAAATTGTTTTTTCCACACTAATACAAGTGCAAAAGTGGTTTCCTGCACTAACACAAGTGCGAAAAGTGGTTTTTCAACACTAACACAAGTGCAAAAAGTGTATTTTCCACACTAATACAAGTACAAAAGTGGTTTCCTGCACCAACACAAGTGCGAAAAGTGGTTTTTCAACACTAACACAAGTGCGAAAAGTGGTTTTTCAACACTAACACAAGTGCGAAAAGTCGTTTTTCAACACTATCACAAGTGCAAAAAGTGGTTTTTCCACACTAATAGAAGTGCAAAGGTGGTTTCCTGCACCAACACAAGTGCGGAAAGTGGTTTTTCAACACTAACACACGTGCGAAAAGTGGTTTTTCAACACTATCACAAGTGCAAGAGTGGTTTCCTGCACCAACACAAGTGCGAAAAGTGGTTTTTCAACACTAACACAAGTGCGAAAAGTGGTTATTCAACACTAACACAAGTGCAAAAAGTGTTTTTTCCACACTAATACAAGTGCAAAAGTGGTTTCCTGCACCAACACAAGTGCGAAAAGTGGTTTTTCAACACTAACACAAGTGCGAAAAGTGGTTTTTCTACACTAACACAGGTGTGAAAAGTGGTTTTTCAACACTAACACAAGTGCGAACAGTGGTTTTTCCACACTAATACAAGTGCAAAAGTGGTTTCCTGCACCAACACAAGTGCGAAAAGTCGTTTTTCAACACTAACACAAGTGCGAAAAGTGGGTTTTCAACACTATCACAAGTGCAAAAAGTGTTTTTTCCACACCAATACAAGTGCAAAAGTGGTTTTTCAACACTAACACAAGTGCGAAAAGTGGTTTTTCAACACTATTACATGTGCAAAAAGTTTTTTTCCACACTAATACAAGTGCAAAAGTGGTTTCCTGCACCAACACAAGTGCGAAAAGTCGTTTTTCAACACTAACACAAGTGCGAAAAGTGGTTTTTCAACACTATCACAAGTGCAAAAGTGGTTTCCTGCACCAACACAAGTGCGAAAAGTGGTTTTTCAACACTAACACAAGTGCGAAAAGTGGTTATTCAACACTAACACAAGTGCAGAAAGTGTTTTTTCCACACTAATACAAGTGCAAAAGTGGTTTCCTGCACCAACACAAGTGCGAAAAGTGGTTTTTCAACACTAACACAAGTGCGAAAAGTGGTTTTTCTACACTAACACAGGTGCGAAAAGTGGTTTTTCAACACTAACACAAGTGCGAACAGTGGTTTTTCCACACTAATACAAGTGCAAAAGTGGTTTCCTGCACCAACACAAGTGCGAAAAGTCGTTTTTCAACACTAACACAAGTGCGAAAAGTGGTTTTTCAACACTATCACAAGTGCAAAAAGTGTTTTTTCCACACTAATACAAGTGCAAAAGTGGTTTTTCAACACTAACACAAGTGCGAAAAGTGGTTTTTCCACACTATCACAAGTGCAAAAAGTGTTTTTTCCACACTAATACAAGTGCAAAAGTGGTTTCCTGCACCAACACAAGTGCGAAAAGTGGTTTTTCAACACTAACACAAGTGCGAAAAGTGGCTTTTCAACACTAACACAAGTGCGAAAAGTGGTTTTTCAACACTATCACAAGTGCAAAAAATGTTTTTTCCACACTAATACAAGTGCAAAAGTGGTTTCCTGCACCAACACAAGTGCGAAAAGTGGTTTTTCAATACTAACACAAGTGCGAAAAGTGGTTTTTCAACACTAACACAAGTGCGAAAAGTGTTTTTTCCACATTAATACAAGTGCAAAAGTGGTTTCCTGCACCAACACAAGTGTGAAAAGTGGTTTTTCAACACTAACACAAGTGCGAAAAGTGGTTTTTCAACACTAACACAAGTGCAAAAAGTGGTTTTTCAACACTAATACAAGTGCAAAAGTGGTTTCCTGCACCAACACAAGTGCGAAAAGTGGTTTTTCAATACTAACACAAGTGCAAAAAGTGGTTTTTCAACACTAACACAAGTGCGAAAAGTGGTTTTTCAACACTATCACAAGTGCAAAAAGTGTTTTTTCCACACTAATAAAAGTGCAAAAGTGGTTTCCCGCACCAACACAAGTGCGAAAAGTGGTTTTTCAACACTAACACAAGTGCAAAAAGTGTTTTTTCCACACTAATACAAGTGCAAAAGTGGTTTCCTGCACTAACACAAGTGCGAAAAGTGGTTTTTCAACACTAACACAAGTGCAAAAAGTGTATTTTCCACACTAATACAAGTACAAAAGTGGTTTCCTGCACCAACACAAGTGCGAAAAGTGGTTTTTCAACACTAACACAAGTGCGAAAAGTGGTTTTTCAACACTAACACAAGTGCGAAAAGTCGTTTTTCAACACTATCACAAGTGCAAAAAGTGGTTTTTCCACACTAATAGAAGTGCAAAGGTGGTTTCCTGCACCAACACAAGTGCGGAAAGTGGTTTTTCCACACTAATAGAAGTGCAAAAGTGGTTTCCTGCACCAACACAAGTGCGAAAAGTGGTTTTTCAACACTAACACAAGTGCGAAAAGTGGTTTTTCAACACTATCACAAGTGCAAAAAGTGTTTTTTCCACACTAATACAAGTGCAAAAGTGGTTTCCTGCACCAACACAAGTGCGAAAAGTGGTTTTTCAACACTAACACAAGTGCGAAAAGTGGTTTTTCAACACTAACACAAGTGCGAAAAGTGGTTTTTCAACACTAACACAAGTGCGAAAAGTGGTTTTTCAACACTAACACAAGTGCAAAAGTGGTTTCCTGCACCAACACAAGTGCAAAAAGTGTTTTTTCAACACTAATACAAGTGCAAAAGTGGTTTCCTGCACCAACACAAGTGCGAAAAGTGGTTTTTCAACACTAACACAAGTGCGAAAAGTGGTTTTTCAACACTAACACAAGTGCGAAAAGTGGTTTTTCAACACTAACACAAGTGCGAAAAGTGGTTTTTCAACACTAACACAAGTGCAAAAGTGGTTTCCTGCACCAACACAAGTGCGAAAAGTGGTTTTTCAACACTAACACAAGTGCGAAAAGTGGTTTTTCAACACTAACCCAAGTGCGAAAAGTGGTTTTTCAACACTATCACAAGTGCAAAAAGTGTTTTTTCCACACTAATAAAAGTGCAAAAGTGGTTTCCCGCACCAACACAAGTGCGAAAAGTGGTTCTTCAACACTAACACAAGTGCAAAAATTGTTTTTTCCACACTAATACAAGTGCAAAAGTGGTTTCCTGCACTAACACAAGTGCGAAAAGTGGTTTTTCAACACTAACACAAGTGCAAAAAGTGTATTTTCCACACTAATACAAGTACAAAAGTGGTTTCCTGCACCAACACAAGTGCGAAAAGTGGTTTTTCAACACTAACACAAGTGCGAAAAGTGGTTTTTCAACATTAACACAAGTGCGAAAAGTCGTTTTTCAACACTATCACAAGTGCAAAAAGTGGTTTTTCCACACTAATAGAAGTGCAAAGGTGGTTTCCTGCACCAACACAAGTGCGGAAAGTGGTTTTTCAACACTAACACACGTGCGAAAAGTGGTTTTTCAACACTATCACAAGTGCAAGAGTGGTTTCCTGCACCAACACAAGTGCGAAAAGTGGTTTTTCAACACTAACACAAGTGCGAAAAGTGGTTATTCAACACTAACACAAGTGCAAAAAGTGTTTTTTCCACACTAATACAAGTGCAAAAGTGGTTTCCTGCACCAACACAAGTGCGAAAAGTGGTTTTTCAACACTAACACAAGTGCGAAAAGTGGTTTTTCAACACTAACACAAGTGCGAAAAGTGGTTTTTCAACACTAACACAAGTGCGAAAAGTGGTTTTTCAACACTAACACAAGTGCAAAAGTGGTTTCCTGCACCAACACAAGTGCAAAAAGTGTTTTTTCAACACTAATACAAGTGCAAAAGTGGTTTCCTGCACCAACACAAGTGCGAAAAGTGGTTTTTCAACACTAACACAAGTGCGAAAAGTGGTTTTTCAACACTAACACAAGTGCGAAAAGTGGTTTTTCAACACTAACACAAGTGCGAAAAGTGGTTTTTCAACACTAACACAAGTGCAAAAGTGGTTTCCTGCACCAACACAAGTGCGAAAAGTGGTTTTTCAACACTAACACAAGTGCGAAAAGTGGTTTTTCAACACTAACCCAAGTGCGAAAAGTGGTTTTTCAACACTATCACAAGTGCAAAAAGTGTTTTTTCCACACTAATAAAAGTGCAAAAGTGGTTTCCCGCACCAACACATGTGCGAAAAGTGGTTTTTCAACACTAACACAAGTGCAAAAATTGTTTTTTCCACACTAATACAAGTGCAAAAGTGGTTTCCTGCACTAACACAAGTGCGAAAAGTGGTTTTTCAACACTAACACAAGTGCAAAAAGTGTATTTTCCACACTAATACAAGTACAAAAGTGGTTTCCTGCACCAACACAAGTGCGAAAAGTGGTTTTTCAACACTAACACAAGTGCGAAAAGTGGTTTTTCAACATTAACACAAGTGCGAAAAGTCGTTTTTCAACACTATCACAAGTGCAAAAAGTGGTTTTTCCACACTAATAGAAGTGCAAAGGTGGTTTCCTGCACCAACACAAGTGCGGAAAGTGGTTTTTCAACACTAACACACGTGCGAAAAGTGGTTTTTCAACACTATCACAAGTGCAAGAGTGGTTTCCTGCACCAACACAAGTGCGAAAAGTGGTTTTTCAACACTAACACAAGTGCGAAAAGTGGTTATTCAACACTAACACAAGTGCAAAAAGTGTTTTTTCCACACTAATACAAGTGCAAAAGTGGTTTCCTGCACCAACACAAGTGCGAAAAGTGGTTTTTCAACACTAACACAAGTGCGAAAAGTGGTTTTTCTACACTAACACAGGTGTGAAAAGTGGTTTTTCAACACTAACACAAGTGCGAACAGTGGTTTTTCCACACTAATACAAGTGCAAAAGTGGTTTCCTGCACCAACACAAGTGCGAAAAGTCGTTTTTCAACACTAACACAAGTGCGAAAAGTGGGTTTTCAACACTATCACAAGTGCAAAAAGTGTTTTTTCCACACCAATACAAGTGCAAAAGTGGTTTTTCAACACTAACACAAGTGCGAAAAGTGGTTTTTCAACACTATTACAAGTGCAAAAAGTTTTTTTCCACACTAATACAAGTGCAAAAGTGGTTTCCTGCACCAACACAAGTGCGAAAAGTCGTTTTTCAACACTAACACAAGTGCGAAAAGTGGTTTTTCAACACTATCACAAGTGCAAAAGTGGTTTCCTGCACCAACACAAGTGCGAAAAGTGGTTTTTCAACACTAACACAAGTGCGAAAAGTGGTTATTCAACACTAACACAAGTGCAGAAAGTGTTTTTTCCACACTAATACAAGTGCAAAAGTGGTTTCCTGCACCAACACAAGTGCGAAAAGTGGTTTTTCAACACTAACACAAGTGCGAAAAGTGGTTTTTCTACACTAACACAGGTGCGAAAAGTGGTTTTTCAACACTAACACAAGTGCGAACAGTGGTTTTTCCACACTAATACAAGTGCAAAAGTGGTTTCCTGCACCAACACAAGTGCGAAAAGTCGTTTTTCAACACTAACACAAGTGCGAAAAGTGGTTTTTCAACACTATCACAAGTGCAAAAAGTGTTTTTTCCACACTAATACAAGTGCAAAAGTGGTTTTTCAACACTAACACAAGTGCGAAAAGTGGTTTTTCCACACTATCACAAGTGCAAAAAGTGTTTTTTCCACACTAATACAAGTGCAAAAGTGGTTTCCTGCACCAACACAAGTGCGAAAAGTGGTTTTTCAACACTAACACAAGTGCGAAAAGTGGCTTTTCAACACTAACACAAGTGCGAAAAGTGGTTTTTCAACACTATCACAAGTGCAAAAAATGTTTTTTCCACACTAATACAAGTGCAAAAGTGGTTTCCTGCACCAACACAAGTGCGAAAAGTGGTTTTTCAATACTAACACAAGTGCGAAAAGTGGTTTTTCAACACTAACACAAGTGCGAAAAGTGTTTTTTCCACATTAATACAAGTGCAAAAGTGGTTTCCTGCACCAACACAAGTGTGAAAAGTGGTTTTTCAACACTAACACAAGTGCGAAAAGTGGTTTTTCAACACTAACACAAGTGCAAAAAGTGGTTTTTCAACACTAATACAAGTGCAAAAGTGGTTTCCTGCACCAACACAAGTGCGAAAAGTGGTTTTTCAATACTAACACAAGTGCAAAAAGTGGTTTTTCAACACTAACACAAGTGCGAAAAGTGGTTTTTCAACACTATCACAAGTGCAAAAAGTGTTTTTTCCACACTAATAAAAGTGCAAAAGTGGTTTCCCGCACCAACACAAGTGCGAAAAGTGGTTTTTCAACACTAACACAAGTGCAAAAAAGTGTTTTTTCCACACTAATACAAGTGCAAAAGTGGTTTCCTGCACTAACACAAGTGCGAAAAGTGGTTTTTCAACACTAACACAAGTGCAAAAAGTGTATTTTCCACACTAATACAAGTACAAAAGTGGTTTCCTGCACCAACACAAGTGCGAAAAGTGGTTTTTCAACACTAACACAAGTGCGAAAAGTGGTTTTTCAACACTAACACAAGTGCGAAAAGTCGTTTTTCAACACTATCACAAGTGCAAAAAGTGGTTTTTCCACACTAATAGAAGTGCAAAGGTGGTTTCCTGCACCAACACAAGTGCGGAAAGTGGTTTTTCCACACTAATAGAAGTGCAAAAGTGGTTTCCTGCACCAACACAAGTGCGAAAAGTGGTTTTTCAACACTAACACAAGTGCGAAAAGTGGTTTTTCAACACTATCACAAGTGCAAAAAGTGTTTTTTCCACACTAATACAAGTGCAAAAGTGGTTTCCTGCACCAACACAAGTGCAAAAAGTGTTTTTTCAACACTAATACAAGTGCAAAAGTGGTTTCCTGCACCAACACAAGTGCGAAAAGTGGTTTTTCAACACTAACACAAGTGCGAAAAGTGGTTTTTCAACACTAACACAAGTGCGAAAAGTGGTTTTTCAACACTAACACAAGTGCGAAAAGTGGTTTTTCAACACTAACACAAGTGCAAAAGTGGTTTCCTGCACCAACACAAGTGCGAAAAGTGGTTTTTCAACACTAACACAAGTGCGAAAAGTGGTTTTTCAACACTAACCCAAGTGCGAAAAGTGGTTTTTCAACACTATCACAAGTGCAAAAAGTGTTTTTTCCACACTAATAAAAGTGCAAAAGTGGTTTCCCGCACCAACACAAGTGCGAAAAGTGGTTTTTCAACACTAACACAAGTGCAAAAATTGTTTTTTCCACACTAATACAAGTGCAAAAGTGGTTTCCTGCACTAACACAAGTGCGAAAAGTGGTTTTTCAACACTAACACAAGTGCAAAAAGTGTATTTTCCACACTAATACAAGTACAAAAGTGGTTTCCTGCACCAACACAAGTGCGAAAAGTGGTTTTTCAACACTAACACAAGTGCGAAAAGTGGTTTTTCAACATTAACACAAGTGCGAAAAGTCGTTTTTCAACACTATCACAAGTGCAAAAAGTGGGTTTTCCACACTAATAGAAGTGCAAAGGTGGTTTCCTGCACCAACACAAGTGCGGAAAGTGGTTTTTCAACACTAACACACGTGCGAAAAGTGGTTTTTCAACACTATCACAAGTGCAAGAGTGGTTTCCTGCACCAACACAAGTGCGAAAAGTGGTTTTTCAACACTAACACAAGTGCGAAAAGTGGTTATTCAACACTAACACAAGTGCAAAAAGTGTTTTTTCCACACTAATACAAGTGCAAAAGTGGTTTCCTGCACCAACACAAGTGCGAAAAGTGGTTTTTCAACACTAACACAAGTGCGAAAAGTGGTTTTTCAACACTAACACAAGTGCGAAAAGTGGTTTTTCAACACTAACACAAGTGCGAAAAGTGGTTTTTCAACACTAACACAAGTGCAAAAGTGGTTTCCTGCACCAACACAAGTGCAAAAAGTGTTTTTTCAACACTAATACAAGTGCAAAAGTGGTTTCCTGCACCAACACAAGTGCGAAAAGTGGTTTTTCAACACTAACACAAGTGCGAAAAGTGGTTTTTCAACACTAACACAAGTGCGAAAAGTGGTTTTTCAACACTAACACAAGTGCGAAAAGTGGTTTTTCAACACTAACACAAGTGCAAAAGTGGTTTCCTGCACCAACACAAGTGCGAAAAGTGGTTTTTCAACACTAACACAAGTGCGAAAAGTGGTTTTTCAACACTAACCCAAGTGCGAAAAGTGGTTTTTCAACACTATCACAAGTGCAAAAAGTGTTTTTTCCACACTAATAAAAGTGCAAAAGTGGTTTCCCGCACCAACACAAGTGCGAAAAGTGGTTTTTCAACACTAACACAAGTGCAAAAATTGTTTTTTCCACACTAATACAAGTGCAAAAGTGGTTTCCTGCACTAACACAAGTGCGAAAAGTGGTTTTTCAACACTAACACAAGTGCAAAAAGTGTATTTTCCACACTAATACAAGTACAAAAGTGGTTTCCTGCACCAACACAAGTGCGAAAAGTGGTTTTTCAACACTAACACAAGTGCGAAAAGTGGTTTTTCAACATTAACACAAGTGCGAAAAGTCGTTTTTCAACACTATCACAAGTGCAAAAAGTGGTTTTTCCACACAAATAGAAGTGCAAAGGTGGTTTCCTGCACCAACACAAGTGCGGAAAGTGGTTTTTCAACACTAACACACGTGCGAAAAGTGGTTTTTCAACACTATCACAAGTGCAAGAGTGGTTTCCTGCACCAACACAAGTGCGAAAAGTGGTTTTTCAACACTAACACAAGTGCGAAAAGTGGTTATTCAACACTAACACAAGTGCAAAAAGTGTTTTTTCCACACTAATACAAGTGCAAAAGTGGTTTCCTGCACCAACACAAGTGCGAAAAGTGGTTTTTCAACACTAACACAAGTGCGAAAAGTGGTTTTTCTACACTAACGCAGGTGTGAAAAGTGGTTTTTCAACACTAACACAAGTGCGAACAGTGGTTTTTCCACACTAATACAAGTGCAAAAGTGGTTTCCTGCACCAACACAAGTGCGAAAAGTCGTTTTTCAACACTAACACAAGTGCGAAAAGTGGGTTTTCAACACTATCACAAGTGCAAAAAGTGTTTTTTCCACACCAATACAAGTGCAAAAGTGGTTTTTCAACACTAACACAAGTGCGAAAAGTGGTTTTTCAACACTATTACAAGTGCAAAAAGTTTTTTTCCACACTAATACAAGTGCAAAAGTGGTTTCCTGCACCAACACAAGTGCGAAAAGTCGTTTTTCAACACTAACACAAGTGCGAAAAGTGGTTTTTCAACACTATCACAAGTGCAAAAGTGGTTTCCTGCACCAACACAAGTGCGAAAAGTGGTTTTTCAACACTAACACAAGTGCGAAAAGTGGTTATTCAACACTAACACAAGTGCAGAAAGTGTTTTTTCCACACTAATACAAGTGCAAAAGTGGTTTCCTGCACCAACACAAGTGCGAAAAGTGGTTTTTCAACACTAACACAAGTGCGAAAAGTGGTTTTTCTACACTAACACAGGTGCGAAAAGTGGTTTTTCAACACTAACACAAGTGCGAACAGTGGTTTTTCCACACTAATACAAGTGCAAAAGTGGTTTCCTGCACCAACACAAGTGCGAAAAGTCGTTTTTCAACACTAACACAAGTGCGAAAAGTGGTTTTTCAACACTATCACAAGTGCAAAAAGTGTTTTTTCCACACTAATACAAGTGCAAAAGTGGTTTTTCAACACTAACACAAGTGCGAAAAGTGGTTTTTCCACACTATCACAAGTGCAAAAAGTGTTTTTTCCACACTAATACAAGTGCAAAAGTGGTTTCCTGCACCAACACAAGTGCGAAAAGTGGTTTTTCAACACTAACACAAGTGCGAAAAGTGGCTTTTCAACACTAACACAAGTGCGAAAAGTGGTTTTTCAACACTATCACAAGTGCAAAAAATGTTTTTTCCACACTAATACAAGTGCAAAAGTGGTTTCCTGCACCAACACAAGTGCGAAAAGTGGTTTTTCAATACTAACACAAGTGCGAAAAGTGGTTTTTCAACACTAACACAAGTGCGAAAAGTGTTTTTTCCACATTAATACAAGTGCAAAAGTGGTTTCCTGCACCAACACAAGTGTGAAAAGTGGTTTTTCAACACTAACACAAGTGCGAAAAGTGGTTTTTCAACACTAACACAAGTGCAAAAAGTGGTTTTTCAACACTAATACAAGTGCAAAAGTGGTTTCCTGCACCAACACAAGTGCGAAAAGTGGTTTTTCAATACTAACACAAGTGCAAAAAGTGGTTTTTCAACACTAACACAAGTGCGAAAAGTGGTTTTTCAACACTATCACAAGTGCAAAAAGTGTTTTTTCCACACTAATAAAAGTGCAAAAGTGGTTTCCCGCACCAACACAAGTGCGAAAAGTGGTTTTTCAACACTAACACAAGTGCAAAAAGTGTTTTTTCCACACTAATACAAGTGCAAAAGTGGTTTCCTGCACTAACACAAGTGCGAAAAGTGGTTTTTCAACACTAACACAAGTGCAAAAAGTGTATTTTCCACACTAATACAAGTACAAAAGTGGTTTCCTGCACCAACACAAGTGCGAAAAGTGGTTTTTCAACACTAACACAAGTGCGAAAAGTGGTTTTTCAACACTAACACAAGTGCGAAAAGTCGTTTTTCAACACTATCACAAGTGCAAAAAGTGGTTTTTCCACACTAATAGAAGTGCAAAGGTGGTTTCCTGCACCAACACAAGTGCGGAAAGTGGTTTTTCCACACTAATAGAAGTGCAAAAGTGGTTTCCTGCACCAACACAAGTGCGAAAAGTGGTTTTTCAACACTAACACAAGTGCGAAAAGTGGTTTTTCAACACTATCACAAGTGCAAAAAGTGTTTTTTCCACACTAATACAAGTGCAAAAGTGGTTTCCTGCACCAACACAAGTGCGAAAAGTGGTTTTTCAACACTAACACAAGTGCGAAAAGTGGTTTTTCAACACTAACACAAGTGCGAAAAGTGGTTTTTCAACACTAACACAAGTGCGAAAAGTGGTTTTTCAACACTAACACAAGTGCAAAAGTGGTTTCCTGCACCAACACAAGTGCAAAAAGTGTTTTTTCAACACTAATACAAGTGCAAAAGTGGTTTCCTGCACCAACACAAGTGCGAAAAGTGGTTTTTCAACACTAACACAAGTGCGAAAAGTGGTTTTTCAACACTAACAAAAGTGCGAAAAGTGGTTTTTCAACACTATCACAAGTGCAAAAAGTGTTTTTTCCACACTTATACAAGTGCAAAAGAGGTTTCCTGCACCAACACAAGTGCGAAAAGTGGTTTTTCAACACTAACACAAGTGCGAAAAGTGGTTTTTCAACACTAACACAAGTGCGAAAAGTGGTTTTTCCACACTAATACAAGTGCAAAAGTGGTTTCCTGCACCAACACAAGTGCAAAAAGTGGTTTTTCAACACTAACACAAGTGCAAAAAGTGGTTTTTCAACACTAACCCAAGTGCGAAAAGTGGTTTTTCAACACTATCACAAGTGCAAAAAGTGTTTTTTCCACACTAATAAAAGTGCAAAAGTGGTTTCCCGCACCAACACAAGTGCGAAAAGTGGTTTTTCAACACTAACACAAGTGCAAAAATTGTTTTTTCCACACTAATACAAGTGCAAAAGTGGTTTCCTGCACTAACACAAGTGCGAAAAGTGGTTTTTCAACACTAACACAAGTGCAAAAAGTGTATTTTCCACACTAATACAAGTACAAAAGTGGTTTCCTGCACCAACACAAGTGCGAAAAGTGGTTTTTCAACACTAACACAAGTGCGAAAAGTGGTTTTTCAACACTAACACAAGTGCGAAAAGTCGTTTTTCAACACTATCACAAGTGCAAAAAGTGGTTTTTCCACACTAATAGAAGTGCAAAGGTGGTTTCCTGCACCAACACAAGTGCGGAAAGTGGTTTTTCAACACTAACACACGTGCGAAAAGTGGTTTTTCAACACTATCACAAGTGCAAGAGTGGTTTCCTGCACCAACACAAGTGCGAAAAGTGGTTTTTCAACACTAACACAAGTGCGAAAAGTGGTTATTCAACACTAACACAAGTGCAAAAAGTGTTTTTTCCACACTAATACAAGTGCAAAAGTGGTTTCCTGCACCAACACAAGTGCGAAAAGTGGTTTTTCAACACTAACACAAGTGCGAAAAGTGGTTTTTCTACACTAACACAGGTGTGAAAAGTGGTTTTTCAACACTAACACAAGTGCGAGCAGTGGTTTTTCCACACTAATACAAGTGCAAAAGTGGTTTCCTGCACCAACACAAGTGCGAAAAGTCGTTTTTCAACACTAACACAAGTGCGAAAAGTGGGTTTTCAACACTATCACAAGTGCAAAAAGTGTTTTTTCCACACCAATACAAGTGCAAAAGTGGTTTTTCAACACTAACACAAGTGCGAAAAGTGGTTTTTCAACACTATTACAAGTGCAAAAAGTTTTTTTCCACACTAATACAAGTGCAAAAGTGGTTTCCTGCACCAACACAAGTGCGAAAAGTCGTTTTTCAACACTAACACAAGTGCGAAAAGTGGTTTTTCAACACTATCACAAGTGCAAAAGTGGTTTCCTGCACCAACACAAGTGCGAAAAGTGGTTTTTCAACACTAACACAAGTGCGAAAAGTGGTTATTCAACACTAACACAAGTGCAGAAAGTGTTTTTTCCACACTAATACAAGTGCAAAAGTGGTTTCCTGCACCAACACAAGTGCGAAAAGTGGTTTTTCAACACTAACACAAGTGCGAAAAGTGGTTTTTCTACACTAACACAGGTGCGAAAAGTGGTTTTTCAACACTAACACAAGTGCGAACAGTGGTTTTTCCACACTAATACAAGTGCAAAAGTGGTTTCCTGCACCAACACAAGTGCGAAAAGTCGTTTTTCAACACTAACACAAGTGCGAAAAGTGGTTTTTCAACACTATCACAAGTGCAAAAAGTGTTTTTTCCACACTAATACAAGTGCAAAAGTGGTTTTTCAACACTAACACAAGTGCGAAAAGTGGTTTTTCCACACTATCACAAGTGCAAAAAGTGTTTTTTCCACACTAATACAAGTGCAAAAGTGGTTTCCTGCACCAACACAAGTGCGAAAAGTGGTTTTTCAACACTAACACAAGTGCGAAAAGTGGCTTTTCAACACTAACACAAGTGCGAAAAGTGGTTTTTCAACACTATCACAAGTGCAAAAAAAGTTTTTTCCACACTAATACAAGTGCAAAAGTGGTTTCCTGCACCAACACAAGTGCGAAAAGTGGTTTTTCAATACTAACACAAGTGCGAAAAGTGGTTTTTCAACACTAACACAAGTGCGAAAAGTGTTTTTTCCACATTAATACAAGTGCAAAAGTGGTTTCCTGCACCAACACAAGTGTGAAAAGTGGTTTTTCAACACTAACACAAGTGCGAAAAGTGGTTTTTCAACACTAACACAAGTGCAAAAAGTGGTTTTTCAACACTAATACAAGTGCAAAAGTGGTTTCCTGCACCAACACAAGTGCGAAAAGTGGTTTTTCAATACTAACACAAGTGCAAAAAGTGGTTTTTCAACACTAACACAAGTGCGAAAAGTGGTTTTTCAACACTATCACAAGTGCAAAAAGTGTTTTTTCCACACTAATAAAAGTGCAAAAGTGGTTTCCCGCACCAACACAAGTGCGAAAAGTGGTTTTTCAACACTAACACAAGTGCAAAAAGTGTTTTTTCCACACTAATACAAGTGCAAAAGTGGTTTCCTGCACTAACACAAGTGCGAAAAGTGGTTTTTCAACACTAACACAAGTGCAAAAAGTGTATTTTCCACACTAATACAAGTACAAAAGTGGTTTCCTGCACCAACACAAGTGCGAAAAGTGGTTTTTCAACACTAACACAAGTGCGAAAAGTGGTTTTTCAACACTAACACAAGTGCGAAAAGTCGTTTTTCAACACTATCACAAGTGCAAAAAGTGGTTTTTCCACACTAATAGAAGTGCAAAGGTGGTTTCCTGCACCAACACAAGTGCGGAAAGTGGTTTTTCAACACTAACACACGTGCGAAAAGTGGTTTTTCAACACTATCACAAGTGCAAAAGTGGTTTCCTGCACCAACACAAGTGCGAAAAGTGGTTTTTCAACACTAACACAAGTGCGAAAAGTGGTTATTCAACACTAACACAAGTGCAAAAAGTGTTTTTTCCACACTACTACAAGTGCAAAAGTGGTTTCCTGCACCAACACAAGTGCAAAAAGTGGTTTTTCAACATTAACACAAGTGCGAAAAGTGGTTTTTCTACACTAACACAGGTGCGAAAAGTGGTTTTTCAACACTAACACAAGTGCGAACAGTGGTTTTTCCACACTAATACAAGTGCAAAAGTGGTTTCCTCCACCAACACAAGTGCGAAAAGTCGTTTTTCAACACTAACACAAGTGCGAAAAGTGGTTTTTCAACACTATCACAAGTGCAAAAAGTGTTTTTCCACACTAATACAAGTGCAAAAGTGGTTTTTCAACACTAACACAAGTGCGAAAAGTGGTTTTTCAACACTATTGCAAGTGCAAAAAGTGTTTTTTCCACACTAATACAAGTGCAAAAGTGGTTTCCTGCACCAACACAAGTGCGAAAAGTGGTTTTTCAACACTAACGCAAGTGCGAAAAGTGGTTTTTCAACACTATCACAAGTGCAAAAGTGGTTTCCTGCACCAACACAAGTGCGAAAAGTGGTTTTTCAACACTAACACAAGTGCGAAAAGTGGTTATTCAACACTAACACAAGTGCAAAAAGTGTTTTTTCCACACTACTACAAGTGCAAAAGTGGTTTCCTGCACCAACACAAGTGCAAAAAGTGGTTTTTCAACACTAACACAAGTGCGAAAAGTGGTTTTTCTACACTAACACAGGTGCGAAAAGTGGTTTTTCAACACTAACACAAGTGCGAAAAGTGGTTATTCAACACTAACACAAGTGCAAAAAGTGTTTTTTCCACACTACTACAAGTGCAAAAGTGGTTTCCTGCACCAACACAAGTGCAAAAAGTGGTTTTTCAACACTAACACAAGTGCGAAAAGTGGTTTTTCTACACTAACACAGGTGCGAAAAGTGGTTTTTCAACACTAACACAAGTGCGAACAGTGGTTTTTCCACACTAATACAAGTGCAAAAGTGGTTTCCTCCACCAACACAAGTGCGAAAAGTCGTTTTTCAACACTAACACAAGTGCGAAAAGTGGTTTTTCAACACTATCACAAGTGCAAAAAGTGTTTTTCCACACTAATACAAGTGCAAAAGTGGTTTCCTGCACCAACACAAGTGCGAAAAGTGGTTTTTCAACACTAACACAAGTGCGAAAAGTGGTTATTCAACACTAACACAAGTGCAAAAAGTGTTTTTTCCACACTACTACAAGTGCAAAAGTGGTTTCCTGCACCAACACAAGTGCAAAAAGTGGTTTTTCAACACTAACACAAGTGCGAAAAGTGGTTTTTCTACACTAACACAGGTGCGAAAAGTGGTTTTTCAACACTAACACAAGTGCGAACAGTGGTTTTTCCACACTAATACAAGTGCAAAAGTGGTTTCCTCCACCAACACAAGTGCGAAAAGTCGTTTTTCAACACTAACACAAGTGCGAAAAGTGGTTTTTCAACACTATCACAAGTGCAAAAAGTGTTTTTCCACACTAATACAAGTGCAAAAGTGGTTTTTCAACACTAACACAAGTGCGAAAAGTGGTTTTTCAACACTATTACAAGTGCAAAAAGTGTTTTTTCCACACTAATACAAGTGCAAAAGTGGTTTCCTGCACCAACACAAGTGCGAAAAGTGGTTTTTCAACACTAACACAAGTGCGAAAAGTGGTTTTTCAACACTATCACAAGTGCAAAAGTGGTTTCCTGCACCAACACAAGTGCGAAAAGTGGTTTTTCAACACTAACACAAGTGCGAAAAGTGGTTATTCAACACTAACACAAGTGCAAAAAGTGTTTTTTCCACACTACTACAAGTGCAAAAGTGGTTTCCTGCACCAACACAAGTGCAAAAAGTGGTTTTTCAACACTAACACAAGTGCGAAAAGTGGTTTTTCTACACTAACACAGGTGCGAAAAGTGGTTTTTCAACACTAACACAAGTGCGAAAAGTGGTTATTCAACACTAACACAAGTGCAAAAAGTGTTTTTTCCACACTACTACAAGTGCAAAAGTGGTTTCCTGCACCAACACAAGTGCGAAAAGTGGTTTTTCAACACTAACACAAGTGCGAAAAGTGGTTTTTCAACACTAACACAAGTGCGAAAAGTGGTTTTTCAACACTAACACAAGTGCGAAAAGTGGTTTTTCAACACTAACACAAGTGCAAAAGTGGTTTCCTGCACCAACACAAGTGCGAAAAGTGGTTTTTCAACACTAACACAAGTGCGAAAAGTGGTTTTTCAACACTAACCCAAGTGCGAAAAGTGGTTTTTCAACACTATCACAAGTGCAAAAAGTGTTTTTTCCACACTAATAAAAGTGCAAAAGTGGTTTCCCGCACCAACACAAGTGCGAAAAGTGGTTTTTCAACACTAACACAAGTGCAAAAATTGTTTTTTCCACACTAATACAAGTGCAAAAGTGGTTTCCTGCACTAACACAAGTGCGAAAAGTGGTTTTTCAACACTAACACAAGTGCAAAAAGTGTATTTTCCACACTAATACAAGTACAAAAGTGGTTTCCTGCACCAACACAAGTGCGAAAAGTGGTTTTTCAACACTAACACAAGTGCGAAAAGTGGTTTTTCAACATTAACACAAGTGCGAAAAGTCGTTTTTCAACACTATCACAAGTGCAAAAAGTGGGTTTTCCACACTAATAGAAGTGCAAAGGTGGTTTCCTGCACCAACACAAGTGCGGAAAGTGGTTTTTCAACACTAACACACGTGCGAAAAGTGGTTTTTCAACACTATCACAAGTGCAAGAGTGGTTTCCTGCACCAACACAAGTGCGAAAAGTGGTTTTTCAACACTAACACAAGTGCGAAAAGTGGTTATTCAACACTAACACAAGTGCAAAAAGTGTTTTTTCCACACTAATACAAGTGCAAAAGTGGTTTCCTGCACCAACACAAGTGCGAAAAGTGGTTTTTCAACACTAACACAAGTGCGAAAAGTGGTTTTTCAACACTAACACAAGTGCGAAAAGTGGTTTTTCAACACTAACACAAGTGCGAAAAGTGGTTTTTCAACACTAACACAAGTGCAAAAGTGGTTTCCTGCACCAACACAAGTGCAAAAAGTGTTTTTTCAACACTAATACAAGTGCAAAAGTGGTTTCCTGCACCAACACAAGTGCGAAAAGTGGTTTTTCAACACTAACACAAGTGCGAAAAGTGGTTTTTCAACACTAACACAAGTGCGAAAAGTGGTTTTTCAACACTAACACAAGTGCGAAAAGTGGTTTTTCAACACTAACACAAGTGCAAAAGTGGTTTCCTGCACCAACACAAGTGCGAAAAGTGGTTTTTCAACACTAACACAAGTGCGAAAAGTGGTTTTTCAACACTAACCCAAGTGCGAAAAGTGGTTTTTCAACACTATCACAAGTGCAAAAAGTGTTTTTTCCACACTAATAAAAGTGCAAAAGTGGTTTCCCGCACCAACACAAGTGCGAAAAGTGGTTTTTCAACACTAACACAAGTGCAAAAATTGTTTTTTCCACACTAATACAAGTGCAAAAGTGGTTTCCTGCACTAACACAAGTGCGAAAAGTGGTTTTTCAACACTAACACAAGTGCAAAAAGTGTATTTTCCACACTAATACAAGTACAAAAGTGGTTTCCTGCACCAACACAAGTGCGAAAAGTGGTTTTTCAACACTAACACAAGTGCGAAAAGTGGTTTTTCAACATTAACACAAGTGCGAAAAGTCGTTTTTCAACACTATCACAAGTGCAAAAAGTGGTTTTTCCACACTAATAGAAGTGCAAAGGTGGTTTCCTGCACCAACACAAGTGCGGAAAGTGGTTTTTCAACACTAACACACGTGCGAAAAGTGGTTTTTCAACACTATCACAAGTGCAAGAGTGGTTTCCTGCACCAACACAAGTGCGAAAAGTGGTTTTTCAACACTAACACAAGTGCGAAAAGTGGTTATTCAACACTAACACAAGTGCAAAAAGTGTTTTTTCCACACTAATACAAGTGCAAAAGTGGTTTCCTGCACCAACACAAGTGCGAAAAGTGGTTTTTCAACACTAACACAAGTGCGAAAAGTGGTTTTTCTACACTAACGCAGGTGTGAAAAGTGGTTTTTCAACACTAACACAAGTGCGAACAGTGGTTTTTCCACACTAATACAAGTGCAAAAGTGGTTTCCTGCACCAACACAAGTGCGAAAAGTCGTTTTTCAACACTAACACAAGTGCGAAAAGTGGGTTTTCAACACTATCACAAGTGCAAAAAGTGTTTTTTCCACACCAATACAAGTGCAAAAGTGGTTTTTCAACACTAACACAAGTGCGAAAAGTGGTTTTTCAACACTATTACAAGTGCAAAAAGTTTTTTTCCACACTAATACAAGTGCAAAAGTGGTTTCCTGCACCAACACAAGTGCGAAAAGTCGTTTTTCAACACTAACACAAGTGCGAAAAGTGGTTTTTCAACACTATCACAAGTGCAAAAGTGGTTTCCTGCACCAACACAAGTGCGAAAAGTGGTTTTTCAACACTAACACAAGTGCGAAAAGTGGTTATTCAACACTAACACAAGTGCAGAAAGTGTTTTTTCCACACTAATACAAGTGCAAAAGTGGTTTCCTGCACCAACACAAGTGCGAAAAGTGGTTTTTCAACACTAACACAAGTGCGAAAAGTGGTTTTTCTACACTAACACAGGTGCGAAAAGTGGTTTTTCAACACTAACACAAGTGCGAACAGTGGTTTTTCCACACTAATACAAGTGCAAAAGTGGTTTCCTGCACCAACACAAGTGCGAAAAGTCGTTTTTCAACACTAACACAAGTGCGAAAAGTGGTTTTTCAACACTATCACAAGTGCAAAAAGTGTTTTTTCCACACTAATACAAGTGCAAAAGTGGTTTTTCAACACTAACACAAGTGCGAAAAGTGGTTTTTCCACACTATCACAAGTGCAAAAAGTGTTTTTTCCACACTAATACAAGTGCAAAAGTGGTTTCCTGCACCAACACAAGTGCGAAAAGTGGTTTTTCAACACTAACACAAGTGCGAAAAGTGGCTTTTCAACACTAACACAAGTGCGAAAAGTGGTTTTTCAACACTATCACAAGTGCAAAAAATGTTTTTTCCACACTAATACAAGTGCAAAAGTGGTTTCCTGCACCAACACAAGTGCGAAAAGTGGTTTTTCAATACTAACACAAGTGCGAAAAGTGGTTTTTCAACACTAACACAAGTGCGAAAAGTGTTTTTTCCACATTAATACAAGTGCAAAAGTGGTTTCCTGCACCAACACAAGTGTGAAAAGTGGTTTTTCAACACTAACACAAGTGCGAAAAGTGGTTTTTCAACACTAACACAAGTGCAAAAAGTGGTTTTTCAACACTAATACAAGTGCAAAAGTGGTTTCCTGCACCAACACAAGTGCGAAAAGTGGTTTTTCAATACTAACACAAGTGCAAAAAGTGGTTTTTCAACACTAACACAAGTGCGAAAAGTGGTTTTTCAACACTATCACAAGTGCAAAAAGTGTTTTTTCCACACTAATAAAAGTGCAAAAGTGGTTTCCCGCACCAACACAAGTGCGAAAAGTGGTTTTTCAACACTAACACAAGTGCAAAAAGTGTTTTTTCCACACTAATACAAGTGCAAAAGTGGTTTCCTGCACTAACACAAGTGCGAAAAGTGGTTTTTCAACACTAACACAAGTGCAAAAAGTGTATTTTCCACACTAATACAAGTACAAAAGTGGTTTCCTGCACCAACACAAGTGCGAAAAGTGGTTTTTCAACACTAACACAAGTGCGAAAAGTGGTTTTTCAACACTAACACAAGTGCGAAAAGTCGTTTTTCAACACTATCACAAGTGCAAAAAGTGGTTTTTCCACACTAATAGAAGTGCAAAGGTGGTTTCCTGCACCAACACAAGTGCGGAAAGTGGTTTTTCCACACTAATAGAAGTGCAAAAGTGGTTTCCTGCACCAACACAAGTGCGAAAAGTGGTTTTTCAACACTAACACAAGTGCGAAAAGTGGTTTTTCAACACTATCACAAGTGCAAAAAGTGTTTTTTCCACACTAATACAAGTGCAAAAGTGGTTTCCTGCACCAACACAAGTGCGAAAAGTGGTTTTTCAACACTAACACAAGTGCGAAAAGTGGTTTTTCAACACTAACACAAGTGCGAAAAGTGGTTTTTCAACACTAACACAAGTGCGAAAAGTGGTTTTTCAACACTAACACAAGTGCAAAAGTGGTTTCCTGCACCAACACAAGTGCAAAAAGTGTTTTTTCAACACTAATACAAGTGCAAAAGTGGTTTCCTGCACCAACACAAGTGCGAAAAGTGGTTTTTCAACACTAACACAAGTGCGAAAAGTGGTTTTTCAACACTAACAAAAGTGCGAAAAGTGGTTTTTCAACACTATCACAAGTGCAAAAAGTGTTTTTTCCACACTTATACAAGTGCAAAAGAGGTTTCCTGCACCAACACAAGTGCGAAAAGTGGTTTTTCAACACTAACACAAGTGCGAAAAGTGGTTTTTCAACACTAACACAAGTGCGAAAAGTGGTTTTTCCACACTAATACAAGTGCAAAAGTGGTTTCCTGCACCAACACAAGTGCAAAAAGTGGTTTTTCAACACTAACACAAGTGCAAAAAGTGGTTTTTCAACACTAACCCAAGTGCGAAAAGTGGTTTTTCAACACTATCACAAGTGCAAAAAGTGTTTTTTCCACACTAATAAAAGTGCAAAAGTGGTTTCCCGCACCAACACAAGTGCGAAAAGTGGTTTTTCAACACTAACACAAGTGCAAAAATTGTTTTTTCCACACTAATACAAGTGCAAAAGTGGTTTCCTGCACTAACACAAGTGCGAAAAGTGGTTTTTCAACACTAACACAAGTGCAAAAAGTGTATTTTCCACACTAATACAAGTACAAAAGTGGTTTCCTGCACCAACACAAGTGCGAAAAGTGGTTTTTCAACACTAACACAAGTGCGAAAAGTGGTTTTTCAACACTAACACAAGTGCGAAAAGTCGTTTTTCAACACTATCACAAGTGCAAAAAGTGGTTTTTCCACACTAATAGAAGTGCAAAGGTGGTTTCCTGCACCAACACAAGTGCGGAAAGTGGTTTTTCAACACTAACACACGTGCGAAAAGTGGTTTTTCAACACTATCACAAGTGCAAGAGTGGTTTCCTGCACCAACACAAGTGCGAAAAGTGGTTTTTCAACACTAACACAAGTGCGAAAAGTGGTTATTCAACACTAACACAAGTGCAAAAAGTGTTTTTTCCACACTAATACAAGTGCAAAAGTGGTTTCCTGCACCAACACAAGTGCGAAAAGTGGTTTTTCAACACTAACACAAGTGCGAAAAGTGGTTTTTCTACACTAACACAGGTGTGAAAAGTGGTTTTTCAACACTAACACAAGTGCGAGCAGTGGTTTTTCCACACTAATACAAGTGCAAAAGTGGTTTCCTGCACCAACACAAGTGCGAAAAGTCGTTTTTCAACACTAACACAAGTGCGAAAAGTGGGTTTTCAACACTATCACAAGTGCAAAAAGTGTTTTTTCCACACCAATACAAGTGCAAAAGTGGTTTTTCAACACTAACACAAGTGCGAAAAGTGGTTTTTCAACACTATTACAAGTGCAAAAAGTTTTTTTCCACACTAATACAAGTGCAAAAGTGGTTTCCTGCACCAACACAAGTGCGAAAAGTCGTTTTTCAACACTAACACAAGTGCGAAAAGTGGTTTTTCAACACTATCACAAGTGCAAAAGTGGTTTCCTGCACCAACACAAGTGCGAAAAGTGGTTTTTCAACACTAACACAAGTGCGAAAAGTGGTTATTCAACACTAACACAAGTGCAGAAAGTGTTTTTTCCACACTAATACAAGTGCAAAAGTGGTTTCCTGCACCAACACAAGTGCGAAAAGTGGTTTTTCAACACTAACACAAGTGCGAAAAGTGGTTTTTCTACACTAACACAGGTGCGAAAAGTGGTTTTTCAACACTAACACAAGTGCGAACAGTGGTTTTTCCACACTAATACAAGTGCAAAAGTGGTTTCCTGCACCAACACAAGTGCGAAAAGTCGTTTTTCAACACTAACACAAGTGCGAAAAGTGGTTTTTCAACACTATCACAAGTGCAAAAAGTGTTTTTTCCACACTAATACAAGTGCAAAAGTGGTTTTTCAACACTAACACAAGTGCGAAAAGTGGTTTTTCCACACTATCACAAGTGCAAAAAGTGTTTTTTCCACACTAATACAAGTGCAAAAGTGGTTTCCTGCACCAACACAAGTGCGAAAAGTGGTTTTTCAACACTAACACAAGTGCGAAAAGTGGCTTTTCAACACTAACACAAGTGCGAAAAGTGGTTTTTCAACACTATCACAAGTGCAAAAAAAGTTTTTTCCACACTAATACAAGTGCAAAAGTGGTTTCCTGCACCAACACAAGTGCGAAAAGTGGTTTTTCAATACTAACACAAGTGCGAAAAGTGGTTTTTCAACACTAACACAAGTGCGAAAAGTGTTTTTTCCACATTAATACAAGTGCAAAAGTGGTTTCCTGCACCAACACAAGTGTGAAAAGTGGTTTTTCAACACTAACACAAGTGCGAAAAGTGGTTTTTCAACACTAACACAAGTGCAAAAAGTGGTTTTTCAACACTAATACAAGTGCAAAAGTGGTTTCCTGCACCAACACAAGTGCGAAAAGTGGTTTTTCAATACTAACACAAGTGCAAAAAGTGGTTTTTCAACACTAACACAAGTGCGAAAAGTGGTTTTTCAACACTATCACAAGTGCAAAAAGTGTTTTTTCCACACTAATAAAAGTGCAAAAGTGGTTTCCCGCACCAACACAAGTGCGAAAAGTGGTTTTTCAACACTAACACAAGTGCAAAAAGTGTTTTTTCCACACTAATACAAGTGCAAAAGTGGTTTCCTGCACTAACACAAGTGCGAAAAGTGGTTTTTCAACACTAACACAAGTGCAAAAAGTGTATTTTCCACACTAATACAAGTACAAAAGTGGTTTCCTGCACCAACACAAGTGCGAAAAGTGGTTTTTCAACACTAACACAAGTGCGAAAAGTGGTTTTTCAACACTAACACAAGTGCGAAAAGTCGTTTTTCAACACTATCACAAGTGCAAAAAGTGGTTTTTCCACACTAATAGAAGTGCAAAGGTGGTTTCCTGCACCAACACAAGTGCGGAAAGTGGTTTTTCAACACTAACACACGTGCGAAAAGTGGTTTTTCAACACTATCACAAGTGCAAAAGTGGTTTCCTGCACCAACACAAGTGCGAAAAGTGGTTTTTCAACACTAACACAAGTGCGAAAAGTGGTTATTCAACACTAACACAAGTGCAAAAAGTGTTTTTTCCACACTACTACAAGTGCAAAAGTGGTTTCCTGCACCAACACAAGTGCAAAAAGTGGTTTTTCAACATTAACACAAGTGCGAAAAGTGGTTTTTCTACACTAACACAGGTGCGAAAAGTGGTTTTTCAACACTAACACAAGTGCGAACAGTGGTTTTTCCACACTAATACAAGTGCAAAAGTGGTTTCCTCCACCAACACAAGTGCGAAAAGTCGTTTTTCAACACTAACACAAGTGCGAAAAGTGGTTTTTCAACACTATCACAAGTGCAAAAAGTGTTTTTCCACACTAATACAAGTGCAAAAGTGGTTTTTCAACACTAACACAAGTGCGAAAAGTGGTTTTTCAACACTATTGCAAGTGCAAAAAGTGTTTTTTCCACACTAATACAAGTGCAAAAGTGGTTTCCTGCACCAACACAAGTGCGAAAAGTGGTTTTTCAACACTAACGCAAGTGCGAAAAGTGGTTTTTCAACACTATCACAAGTGCAAAAGTGGTTTCCTGCACCAACACAAGTGCGAAAAGTGGTTTTTCAACACTAACACAAGTGCGAAAAGTGGTTATTCAACACTAACACAAGTGCAAAAAGTGTTTTTTCCACACTACTACAAGTGCAAAAGTGGTTTCCTGCACCAACACAAGTGCAAAAAGTGGTTTTTCAACACTAACACAAGTGCGAAAAGTGGTTTTTCTACACTAACACAGGTGCGAAAAGTGGTTTTTCAACACTAACACAAGTGCGAAAAGTGGTTATTCAACACTAACACAAGTGCAAAAAGTGTTTTTTCCACACTACTACAAGTGCAAAAGTGGTTTCCTGCACCAACACAAGTGCAAAAAGTGGTTTTTCAACACTAACACAAGTGCGAAAAGTGGTTTTTCTACACTAACACAGGTGCGAAAAGTGGTTTTTCAACACTAACACAAGTGCGAACAGTGGTTTTTCCACACTAATACAAGTGCAAAAGTGGTTTCCTCCACCAACACAAGTGCGAAAAGTCGTTTTTCAACACTAACACAAGTGCGAAAAGTGGTTTTTCAACACTATCACAAGTGCAAAAAGTGTTTTTCCACACTAATACAAGTGCAAAAGTGGTTTCCTGCACCAACACAAGTGCGAAAAGTGGTTTTTCAACACTAACACAAGTGCGAAAAGTGGTTATTCAACACTAACACAAGTGCAAAAAGTGTTTTTTCCACACTACTACAAGTGCAAAAGTGGTTTCCTGCACCAACACAAGTGCAAAAAGTGGTTTTTCAACACTAACACAAGTGCGAAAAGTGGTTTTTCTACACTAACACAGGTGCGAAAAGTGGTTTTTCAACACTAACACAAGTGCGAACAGTGGTTTTTCCACACTAATACAAGTGCAAAAGTGGTTTCCTCCACCAACACAAGTGCGAAAAGTCGTTTTTCAACACTAACACAAGTGCGAAAAGTGGTTTTTCAACACTATCACAAGTGCAAAAAGTGTTTTTCCACACTAATACAAGTGCAAAAGTGGTTTTTCAACACTAACACAAGTGCGAAAAGTGGTTTTTCAACACTATTACAAGTGCAAAAAGTGTTTTTTCCACACTAATACAAGTGCAAAAGTGGTTTCCTGCACCAACACAAGTGCGAAAAGTGGTTTTTCAACACTAACACAAGTGCGAAAAGTGGTTTTTCAACACTATCACAAGTGCAAAAGTGGTTTCCTGCACCAACACAAGTGCGAAAAGTGGTTTTTCAACACTAACACAAGTGCGAAAAGTGGTTATTCAACACTAACACAAGTGCAAAAAGTGTTTTTTCCACACTACTACAAGTGCAAAAGTGGTTTCCTGCACCAACACAAGTGCAAAAAGTGGTTTTTCAACACTAACACAAGTGCGAAAAGTGGTTTTTCTACACTAACACAGGTGCGAAAAGTGGTTTTTCAACACTAACACAAGTGCGAAAAGTGGTTATTCAACACTAACACAAGTGCAAAAAGTGTTTTTTCCACACTACTACAAGTGCAAAAGTGGTTTCCTGCACCAACACAAGTGCAAAAAGTGGTTTTTCAACACTAACACAAGTGCGAAAAGTGGTTTTTCTACACTAACACAGGTGCGAAAAGTGGTTTTTCAACACTAACACAAGTGCGAACAGTGGTTTTTCCACACTAATACAAGTGCAAAAGTGGTTTCCTCCACCAACACAAGTGCAAAAAGTCGTTTTTCAACACTAACACAAGTGCGAAAAGTGGTTTTTCAACACTATCACAAGTGCAAAAAGTGTTTTTCCACACTAATACAAGTGCAAAAGTGGTTTTTCAACACTAACACAAGTGCGAAAAGTGGTTTTTCAACACTATTACAAGTGCAAAAAGTGTTTTTTCCACACTAATACAAGTGCAAAAGTGGTTTCCTGCACCAACACAAGTGCGAAAAGTGGTTTTTCAACACTAACACAAGTGCGAAAATTGGTTTTTCAACACTAACACAAGTGCAAAAAGTGGTTTTTCCACACTAATACAAGTGCAAAAAGTGGGTTTTCAACACTAACACAAGTGCGAAAAGTGGTTTTTCAACACTATCACAAGTGCAAAAAGTATTTTTTTCCAACTAATACAAGTGCAAAAGTGGTTTCCTGCACCAACACAAGTGCGAAAAGTGGTTTTTCAACACTAACACAAGTGCGAAAAGTGGTTTTTCAACACTAACACAAGTGCGAAAAGTGGTTTTTCCACACTAATAGAAGTGCAAAAGTGGTTTCCTGCACCAACACAAGTGCGAAAAGTGGTTTTTCAACACTAACACAAGTGCGAAAAGTGGTTTTTCAACACTATCACAAGTGCAAAAAGTGTTTTTTCCACACTAATACAAGTGCAAAAGTGGTTTCCTGCACCAACACAAGTGCGAAAAGTGGTTTTTCAACACTAACACAAGTGCGAAAAGTGGTTTTTCAACACTAACACAAGTGCGAAAAGTGGTTTTTCAACACTAACACAAGTGCGAAAAGTGGTTTTTCAACACTAACACAAGTGCAAAAGTGGTTTCCTGCACCAACACAAGTGCAAAAAGTGTTTTTTCAACACTAATACAAGTGCAAAAGTGGTTTCCTGCACCAACACAAGTGCGAAAAGTGGTTTTTCAACACTAACACAAGTGCGAAAAGTGGTTTTTCAACACTAACACAAGTGCGAAAAGTGGTTTTTCAACACTATCACAAGTGCAAAAAGTGTTTTTTCCACACTTATACAAGTGCAAAAGAGGTTTCCTGCACCAACACAAGTGCGAAAAGTGGTTTTTCAACACTAACACAAGTGCGAAAAGTGGTTTTTCAACACTAACACAAGTGCGAAAAGTGGTTTTTCCACACTAATACAAGTGCAAAAGTGGTTTCCTGCACCAACACAAGTGCAAAAAGTGGTTTTTCAACACTAACACAAGTGCAAAAAGTGGTTTTTCAACACTAACCCAAGTGCGAAAAGTGGTTTTTCAACACTATCACAAGTGCAAAAAGTGTTTTTTCCACACTAATAAAAGTGCAAAAGTGGTTTCCCGCACCAACACAAGTGCGAAAAGTGGTTTTTCAACACTAACACAAGTGCAAAAATTGTTTTTTCCACACTAATACAAGTGCAAAAGTGGTTTCCTGCACTAACACAAGTGCGAAAAGTGGTTTTTCAACACTAACACAAGTGCAAAAAGTGTATTTTCCACACTAATTCAAGTACAAAAGTGGTTTCCTGCACCAACACAAGTGCGAAAAGTGGTTTTTCAACACTAACACAAGTGCGAAAAGTGGTTTTTCAACACTAACACAAGTGCGAAAAGTCGTTTTTCAACACTATCACAAGTGCAAAAAGTGGTTTTTCCACACTAATAGAAGTGCAAAGGTGGTTTCCTGCACCAACACAAGTGCGGAAAGTGGTTTTTCAACACTAACACACGTGCGAAAAGTGGTTTTTCAACACTATCACAAGTGCAAAAGTGGTTTCCTGCACCAACACAAGTGCGAAAAGTGGTTTTTCAACACTAACACAAGTGCGAAAAGTGGTTATTCAACACTAACACAAGTGCAAAAAGTGTTTTTTCCACACTAATACAAGTGCAAAAGTGGTTTCCTGCACCAACACAAGTGCGAAAAGTGGTTTTTCAACACTAACACAAGTGCGAAAAGTGGTTTTTCTACACTAACACAGGTGTGAAAAGTGGTTTTTCAACACTAACACAAGTGCGAACAGTGGTTTTTCCACACTAATACAAGTGCAAAAGTGGTTTCCTGCACCAACACAAGTGCGAAAAGTGGTTTTTCAACACTAACACAAGTGCGAAAATTGGTTTTTCAACACTAACACAAGTGCAAAAAGTGGTTTTTCCACACTAATACAAGTGCAAAAAGTGGGTTTTCAACACTAACACAAGTGCGAAAAGTGGTTTTTCAACACTATCACAAGTGCAAAAAGTATTTTTTTCCAACTAATACAAGTGCAAAAGTGGTTTCCTGCACCAACACAAGTGCGAAAAGTGGTTTTTCAACACTAACACAAGTGCGAAAAGTGGTTTTTCAACACTAACACAAGTGCGAAAAGTGGTTTTTCCACACTAATAGAAGTGCAAAAGTGGTTTCCTGCACCAACACAAGTGCGAAAAGTGGTTTTTCAACACTAACACAAGTGCGAAAAGTGGTTTTTCAACACTATCACAAGTGCAAAAAGTGTTTTTTCCACACTAATACAAGTGCAAAAGTGGTTTCCTGCACCAACACAAGTGCGAAAAGTGGTTTTTCAACACTAACACAAGTGCGAAAAGTGGTTTTTCAACACTAACACAAGTGCGAAAAGTGGTTTTTCAACACTAACACAAGTGCGAAAAGTGGTTTTTCAACACTAACACAAGTGCAAAAGTGGTTTCCTGCACCAACACAAGTGCAAAAAGTGTTTTTTCAACACTAATACAAGTGCAAAAGTGGTTTCCTGCACCAACACAAGTGCGAAAAGTGGTTTTTCAACACTAACACAAGTGCGAAAAGTGGTTTTTCAACACTAACACAAGTGCGAAAAGTGGTTTTTCAACACTATCACAAGTGCAAAAAGTGTTTTTTCCACACTTATACAAGTGCAAAAGAGGTTTCCTGCACCAACACAAGTGCGAAAAGTGGTTTTTCAACACTAACACAAGTGCGAAAAGTGGTTTTTCAACACTAACACAAGTGCGAAAAGTGGTTTTTCCACACTAATACAAGTGCAAAAGTGGTTTCCTGCACCAACACAAGTGCAAAAAGTGGTTTTTCAACACTAACACAAGTGCAAAAAGTGGTTTTTCAACACTAACCCAAGTGCGAAAAGTGGTTTTTCAACACTATCACAAGTGCAAAAAGTGTTTTTTCCACACTAATAAAAGTGCAAAAGTGGTTTCCCGCACCAACACAAGTGCGAAAAGTGGTTTTTCAACACTAACACAAGTGCAAAAATTGTTTTTTCCACACTAATACAAGTGCAAAAGTGGTTTCCTGCACTAACACAAGTGCGAAAAGTGGTTTTTCAACACTAACACAAGTGCAAAAAGTGTATTTTCCACACTAATTCAAGTACAAAAGTGGTTTCCTGCACCAACACAAGTGCGAAAAGTGGTTTTTCAACACTAACACAAGTGCGAAAAGTGGTTTTTCAACACTAACACAAGTGCGAAAAGTCGTTTTTCAACACTATCACAAGTGCAAAAAGTGGTTTTTCCACACTAATAGAAGTGCAAAGGTGGTTTCCTGCACCAACACAAGTGCGGAAAGTGGTTTTTCAACACTAACACAAGTGCAAAAAGTGGTTTTTCAACACTAACACAAGTGCGAAAAGTGGTTTTTCAACACTATCACAAGTGCAAAAAGTGTTTTTTCCACACTAATAAAAGTGCAAAAGTGGTTTCCCGCACCAACACAAGTGCGAAAAGTGGTTTTTCAACACTAACACAAGTGCAAAAAGTGTTTTTTCCACACTAATACAAGTGCAAAAGTGGTTTCCTGCACTAACACAAGTGCGAAAAGTGGTTTTTCAACACTAACACAAGTGCAAAAAGTGTATTTTCCACACTAATACAAGTACAAAAGTGGTTTCCTGCACCAACACAAGTGCGAAAAGTGGTTTTTCAACACTAACACAAGTGCGAAAAGTGGTTTTTCAACACTAACACAAGTGCGAAAAGTCGTTTTTCAACACTATCACAAGTGCAAAAAGTGGTTTTTCCACACTAATAGAAGTGCAAAGGTGGTTTCCTGCACCAACACAAGTGCGGAAAGTGGTTTTTCAACACTAACACACGTGCGAAAAGTGGTTTTTCAACACTATCACAAGTGCAAAAGTGGTTTCCTGCACCAACACAAGTGCGAAAAGTGGTTTTTCAACACTAACACAAGTGCGAAAAGTGGTTATTCAACACTAACACAAGTGCAAAAAGTGTTTTTTCCACACTACTACAAGTGCAAAAGTGGTTTCCTGCACCAACACAAGTGCAAAAAGTGGTTTTTCAACACTAACACAAGTGCGAAAAGTGGTTTTTCTACACTAACACAGGTGCGAAAAGTGGTTTTTCAACACTAACACAAGTGCGAACAGTGGTTTTTCCACACTAATACAAGTGCAAAAGTGGTTTCCTCCACCAACACAAGTGCGAAAAGTCGTTTTTCAACACTAACACAAGTGCGAAAAGTGGTTTTTCAACACTATCACAAGTGCAAAAAGTGTTTTTCCACACTAATACAAGTGCAAAAGTGGTTTTTCAACACTAACACAAGTGCGAAAAGTGGTTTTTCAACACTATTGCAAGTGCAAAAAGTGTTTTTTCCACACTAATACAAGTGCAAAAGTGGTTTCCTGCACCAACACAAGTGCGAAAAGTGGTTTTTCAACACTAACGCAAGTGCGAAAAGTGGTTTTTCAACACTATCACAAGTGCAAAAGTGGTTTCCTGCACCAACACAAGTGCGAAAAGTGGTTTTTCAACACTAACACAAGTGCGAAAAGTGGTTATTCAACACTAACACAAGTGCAAAAAGTGTTTTTTCCACACTACTACAAGTGCAAAAGTGGTTTCCTGCACCAACACAAGTGCAAAAAGTGGTTTTTCAACACTAACACAAGTGCGAAAAGTGGTTTTTCTACACTAACACAGGTGCGAAAAGTGGTTTTTCAACACTAACACAAGTGCGAAAAGTGGTTATTCAACACTAACACAAGTGCAAAAAGTGTTTTTTCCACACTACTACAAGTGCAAAAGTGGTTTCCTGCACCAACACAAGTGCAAAAAGTGGTTTTTCAACACTAACACAAGTGCGAAAAGTGGTTTTTCTACACTAACACAGGTGCGAAAAGTGGTTTTTCAACACTAACACAAGTGCGAACAGTGGTTTTTCCACACTAATACAAGTGCAAAAGTGGTTTCCTCCACCAACACAAGTGCGAAAAGTCGTTTTTCAACACTAACACAAGTGCGAAAAGTGGTTTTTCAACACTATCACAAGTGCAAAAAGTGTTTTTCCACACTAATACAAGTGCAAAAGTGGTTTCCTGCACCAACACAAGTGCGAAAAGTGGTTTTTCAACACTAACACAAGTGCGAAAAGTGGTTATTCAACACTAACACAAGTGCAAAAAGTGTTTTTTCCACACTACTACAAGTGCAAAAGTGGTTTCCTGCACCAACACAAGTGCAAAAAGTGGTTTTTCAACACTAACACAAGTGCGAAAAGTGGTTTTTCTACACTAACACAGGTGCGAAAAGTGGTTTTTCAACACTAACACAAGTGCGAACAGTGGTTTTTCCACACTAATACAAGTGCAAAAGTGGTTTCCTCCACCAACACAAGTGCGAAAAGTCGTTTTTCAACACTAACACAAGTGCGAAAAGTGGTTTTTCAACACTATCACAAGTGCAAAAAGTGTTTTTCCACACTAATACAAGTGCAAAAGTGGTTTTTCAACACTAACACAAGTGCGAAAAGTGGTTTTTCAACACTATTACAAGTGCAAAAAGTGTTTTTTCCACACTAATACAAGTGCAAAAGTGGTTTCCTGCACCAACACAAGTGCGAAAAGTGGTTTTTCAACACTAACACAAGTGCGAAAAGTGGTTTTTCAACACTATCACAAGTGCAAAAGTGGTTTCCTGCACCAACACAAGTGCGAAAAGTGGTTTTTCAACACTAACACAAGTGCGAAAAGTGGTTATTCAACACTAACACAAGTGCAAAAAGTGTTTTTTCCACACTACTACAAGTGCAAAAGTGGTTTCCTGCACCAACACAAGTGCAAAAAGTGGTTTTTCAACACTAACACAAGTGCGAAAAGTGGTTTTTCTACACTAACACAGGTGCGAAAAGTGGTTTTTCAACACTAACACAAGTGCGAAAAGTGGTTATTCAACACTAACACAAGTGCAAAAAGTGTTTTTTCCACACTACTACAAGTGCAAAAGTGGTTTCCTGCACCAACACAAGTGCAAAAAGTGGTTTTTCAACACTAACACAAGTGCGAAAAGTGGTTTTTCTACACTAACACAGGTGCGAAAAGTGGTTTTTCAACACTAACACAAGTGCGAACAGTGGTTTTTCCACACTAATACAAGTGCAAAAGTGGTTTCCTCCACCAACACAAGTGCAAAAAGTCGTTTTTCAACACTAACACAAGTGCGAAAAGTGGTTTTTCAACACTATCACAAGTGCAAAAAGTGTTTTTCCACACTAATACAAGTGCAAAAGTGGTTTTTCAACACTAACACAAGTGCGAAAAGTGGTTTTTCAACACTATTACAAGTGCAAAAAGTGTTTTTTCCACACTAATACAAGTGCAAAAGTGGTTTCCTGCACCAACACAAGTGCGAAAAGTGGTTTTTCAACACTAACACAAGTGCGAAAATTGGTTTTTCAACACTAACACAAGTGCAAAAAGTGGTTTTTCCACACTAATACAAGTGCAAAAAGTGGGTTTTCAACACTAACACAAGTGCGAAAAGTGGTTTTTCAACACTATCACAAGTGCAAAAAGTATTTTTTTCCAACTAATACAAGTGCAAAAGTGGTTTCCTGCACCAACACAAGTGCGAAAAGTGGTTTTTCAACACTAACACAAGTGCGAAAAGTGGTTTTTCAACACTAACACAAGTGCGAAAAGTGGTTTTTCCACACTAATAGAAGTGCAAAAGTGGTTTCCTGCACCAACACAAGTGCGAAAAGTGGTTTTTCAACACTAACACAAGTGCGAAAAGTGGTTTTTCAACACTATCACAAGTGCAAAAAGTGTTTTTTCCACACTAATACAAGTGCAAAAGTGGTTTCCTGCACCAACACAAGTGCGAAAAGTGGTTTTTCAACACTAACACAAGTGCGAAAAGTGGTTTTTCAACACTAACACAAGTGCGAAAAGTGGTTTTTCAACACTAACACAAGTGCAAAAGTGGTTTCCTGCACCAACACAAGTGCAAAAAGTGTTTTTTCAACACTAATACAAGTGCAAAAGTGGTTTCCTGCACCAACACAAGTGCGAAAAGTGGTTTTTCAACACTAACACAAGTGCGAAAAGTGGTTTTTCAACACTAACACAAGTGCGAAAAGTGGTTTTTCAACACTATCACAAGTGCAAAAAGTGTTTTTTCCACACTTATACAAGTGCAAAAGAGGTTTCCTGCACCAACACAAGTGCGAAAAGTGGTTTTTCAACACTAACACAAGTGCGAAAAGTGGTTTTTCAACACTAACACAAGTGCGAAAAGTGGTTTTTCCACACTAATACAAGTGCAAAAGTGGTTTCCTGCACCAACACAAGTGCAAAAAGTGGTTTTTCAACACTAACACAAGTGCAAAAAGTGGTTTTTCAACACTAACCCAAGTGCGAAAAGTGGTTTTTCAACACTATCACAAGTGCAAAAAGTGTTTTTTCCACACTAATAAAAGTGCAAAAGTGGTTTCCCGCACCAACACAAGTGCGAAAAGTGGTTTTTCAACACTAACACAAGTGCAAAAATTGTTTTTTCCACACTAATACAAGTGCAAAAGTGGTTTCCTGCACTAACACAAGTGCGAAAAGTGGTTTTTCAACACTAACACAAGTGCAAAAAGTGTATTTTCCACACTAATTCAAGTACAAAAGTGGTTTCCTGCACCAACACAAGTGCGAAAAGTGGTTTTTCAACACTAACACAAGTGCGAAAAGTGGTTTTTCAACACTAACACAAGTGCGAAAAGTCGTTTTTCAACACTATCACAAGTGCAAAAAGTGGTTTTTCCACACTAATAGAAGTGCAAAGGTGGTTTCCTGCACCAACACAAGTGCGGAAAGTGGTTTTTCAACACTAACACACGTGCGAAAAGTGGTTTTTCAACACTATCACAAGTGCAAAAGTGGTTTCCTGCACCAACACAAGTGCGAAAAGTGGTTTTTCAACACTAACACAAGTGCGAAAAGTGGTTATTCAACACTAACACAAGTGCAAAAAGTGTTTTTTCCACACTAATACAAGTGCAAAAGTGGTTTCCTGCACCAACACAAGTGCGAAAAGTGGTTTTTCAACACTAACACAAGTGCGAAAAGTGGTTTTTCTACACTAACACAGGTGTGAAAAGTGGTTTTTCAACACTAACACAAGTGCGAACAGTGGTTTTTCCACACTAATACAAGTGCAAAAGTGGTTTCCTGCACCAACACAAGTGCGAAAAGTCGTTTTTCAACACTAACACAAGTGCGAAAAGTGGGTTTTCAACACTATCACAAGTGCAAAAAGTATTTTTTCCACACCAATACAAGTGCAAAAGTGGTTTTTCAACACTAACACAAGTGCGAAAAGTGGTTTTTCAACACTATTACAAGTGCAAAAAGTTTTTTTCCACACTAATACAAGTGCAAAAGTGGTTTCCTGCACCAACACAAGTGCGAAAAGTCGTTTTTCAACACTAACACAAGTGCGAAAAGTGGTTTTTCAACACTATCACAAGTGCAAAAGTGGTTTCCTGCACCAACACAAGTGCGAAAAGTGGTTTTTCAACACTAACACAAGTGCGAAAAGTGGTTATTCAACACTAACACAAGTGCAGAAAGTGTTTTTTCCACACTAATACAAGTGCAAAAGTGGTTTCCTGCACCAACACAAGTGCGAAAAGTGGTTTTTCAACACTAACACAAGTGCGAAAAGTGGTTTTTCTACACTAACACAGGTGCGAAAAGTGGTTTTTCAACACTAACACAAGTGCGAACAGTGGTTTTTCCACACTAATACAAGTGCAAAAGTGGTTTCCTGCACCAACACAAGTGCGAAAAGTCGTTTTTCAACACTAACACAAGTGCGAAAAGTGGTTTTTCAACACTATCACAAGTGCAAAAAGTGTTTTTTCCACACTAATACAAGTGCAAAAGTGGTTTTTCAACACTAACACAAGTGCGAAAAGTGGTTTTTCCACACTATCACAAGTGCAAAAAGTGTTTTTTCCACACTAATACAAGTGCAAAAGTGGTTTCCTGCACCAACACAAGTGCGAAAAGTGGTTTTTCAACACTAACACAAGTGCGAAAAGTGGCTTTTCAACACTAACACAAGTGCGAAAAGTGGTTTTTCAACACTATCACAAGTGCAAAAAATGTTTTTTCCACACTAATACAAGTGCAAAAGTGGTTTCCTGCACCAACACAAGTGCGAAAAGTGGTTTTTCAATACTAACACAAGTGCGAAAAGTGGTTTTTCAACACTAACACAAGTGCGAAAAGTGTTTTTTCCACATTAATACAAGTGCAAAAGTGGTTTCCTGCACCAACACAAGTGTGAAAAGTGGTTTTTCAACACTAACACAAGTGCGAAAAGTGGTTTTTCAACACTAACACAAGTGCAAAAAGTGGTTTTTCAACACTAATACAAGTGCAAAAGTGGTTTCCTGCACCAACACAAGTGCGAAAAGTGGTTTTTCAATACTAACACAAGTGCAAAAAGTGGTTTTTCAACACTAACACAAGTGCGAAAAGTGGTTTTTCAACACTATCACAAGTGCAAAAAGTGTTTTTTCCACACTAATAAAAGTGCAAAAGTGGTTTCCCGCACCAACACAAGTGCGAAAAGTGGTTTTTCAACACTAACACAAGTGCAAAAAGTGTTTTTTCCACACTAATACAAGTGCAAAAGTGGTTTCCTGCACTAACACAAGTGCGAAAAGTGGTTTTTCAACACTAACACAAGTGCAAAAAGTGTATTTTCCACACTAATACAAGTACAAAAGTGGTTTCCTGCACCAACACAAGTGCGAAAAGTGGTTTTTCAACACTAACACAAGTGCGAAAAGTGGTTTTTCAACACTAACACAAGTGCGAAAAGTCGTTTTTCAACACTATCACAAGTGCAAAAAGTGGTTTTTCCACACTAATAGAAGTGCAAAGGTGGTTTCCTGCACCAACACAAGTGCGGAAAGTGGTTTTTCAACACTAACACACGTGCGAAAAGTGGTTTTTCAACACTATTACAAGTGCAAAAGTGGTTTCCTGCACCAACACAAGTGCGAAAAGTGGTTTTTCAACACTAACACAAGTGCGAAAAGTGGTTATTCAACACTAACACAAGTGCAAAAAGTGTTTTTTCCACACTACTACAAGTGCAAAAGTGGTTTCCTGCACCAACACAAGTGCAAAAAGTGGTTTTTCAACACTAACACAAGTGCGAAAAGTGGTTTTTCTACACTAACACAGGTGCGAAAAGTGGTTTTTCAACACTAACACAAGTGCGAACAGTGGTTTTTCCACACTAATACAAGTGCAAAAGTGGTTTCCTCCACCAACACAAGTGCGAAAAGTCGTTTTTCAACACTAACACAAGTGCGAAAAGTGGTTTTTCAACACTATCACAAGTGCAAAAAGTGTTTTTCCACACTAATACAAGTGCAAAAGTGGTTTTTCAACACTAACACAAGTGCGAAAAGTGGTTTTTCAACACTATTACAAGTGCAAAAAGTGTTTTTTCCACACTAATACAAGTGCAAAAGTGGTTTCCTGCACCAACACAAGTGCGAAAAGTGGTTTTTCAACACTAACACAAGTGCGAAAATTGGTTTTTCAACACTAACACAAGTGCGAAAAGTGGTTTTTCCACACTAATACAAGTGCAAAAAGTGGGTTTTCAACACTAACACAAGTGCGAAAAGTGGTTTTTCAACACTATCACAAGTGCAAAAAGTATTTTTTTCCAACTAATACAAGTGCAAAAGTGGTTTCCTGCACCAACACAAGTGCGAAAAGTGGTTTTTCAACACTAACACAAGTGCGAAAAGTGGTTTTTCAACACTATCACAAGTGCAAAAAGTGTTTTTTCCACACTAATACAAGTGCAAAAGTGGTTTCCTGCACCAACACAAGTGCGAAAAGTCGTTTTTCAACACTAACACAAGTGCGAAAAGTGGTTTTTCAACACTATCACAAGTGCAAAAAGTGTTTTTTCCACACTAATACAAGTGCAAAAGTGGTTTTTCAACACTAACACAAGTGCGAAAAGTGGTTTTTCAACACTATCACAAGTGCAAAAAGTGTTTTTTCCACACTAATACAAGTGCAAAAGTGGTTTCCTGCACCAACACAAGTGCGAAAAGTGGTTTTTCAACACTAACACAAGTGCGAAAAGTGGCTTTTCAACACTAACACAAGTGCGAAAAGTGGTTTTTCAACACTATCACAAGTGCAAAAATTGTTTTTTCCATACGAATAAAAGTGCAAGTGGTTTTTCAACACTAACACAAGTGCGAACAGTGGTTTTTCCACACTAATACAAGTGCAAATTTGGTTTCCTGCACCAACACAAGTGCGAAAAGTCGTTTTTCAACACTAACACAAGTGCGAAAAGTGGTTTTTCAACACTATCACAAGTGCAAAAAGTGTTTTTTCCACACTAATACAAGTGCAAAAGTTGTTTTTCAACACTAACACAAGTGCGAAAAGTGGTTTTTCAACACTATCACAAGTGCAAAAAGTGTTTTTTCCACACTAATACAAGTGCAAAAGTGGTTTCCTGCACCAACACAAGTGCGAAAAGTGGTTTTTCAACACTAACACAAGTGCGAAAAGTGGCTTTTCAACACTAACACAAGTGCGAAAAGTGGTTTTTCAACACTATCACAAGTGCAAAAATTGTTTTTTCCATACGAATAAAAGTGCAAAAGTGGTTTCCCGCACCAACACAAGTGCGAAAAGTGGTTTTTCAACACTAACACAAGTGCGAAAAGTGGTTTTTCAACACTATCACAAGTGCAAAAAGTGTTTTTCCACACTAATACAAGTGCAAAAGTGGTTTTTCAACACTAACACAAGTGCGAAAAGTGGTTTTTCAACACTATTACAAGTGCAAAAAGTGTTTTTTCCACACTAATACAAGTGCAAAAGTGGTTTCCTGCACCAACACAAGTGCGAAAAGTGGTTTTTCAACACTAACACAAGTGCGAAAATTGGTTTTTCAACACTAACACAAGTGCAAAAAGTGGTTTTTCCACACTAATACAAGTGCAAAAAGTGGGTTTTCAACACTAACACAAGTGCGAAAAGTGGTTTTTCAACACTATCACAAGTGCAAAAAGTATTTTTTTCCAACTAATACAAGTGCAAAAGTGGTTTCCTGCACCAACACAAGTGCGAAAAGTGGTTTTTCAACACTAACACAAGTGCGAAAAGTGGTTTTTCAACACTAACACAAGTGCGAAAAGTGGTTTTTCCACACTAATAGAAGTGCAAAAGTGGTTTCCTGCACCAACACAAGTGCGAAAAGTGGTTTTTCAACACTAACACAAGTGCGAAAAGTGGTTTTTCAACACTATCACAAGTGCAAAAAGTGTTTTTTCCACACTAATACAAGTGCAAAAGTGGTTTCCTGCACCAACACAAGTGCGAAAAGTGGTTTTTCAACACTAACACAAGTGCGAAAAGTGGTTTTTCAACACTAACACAAGTGCGAAAAGTGGTTTTTCAACACTAACACAAGTGCGAAAAGTGGTTTTTCAACACTAACACAAGTGCAAAAGTGGTTTCCTGCACCAACACAAGTGCAAAAAGTGTTTTTTCAACACTAATACAAGTGCAAAAGTGGTTTCCTGCACCAACACAAGTGCGAAAAGTGGTTTTTCAACACTAACACAAGTGCGAAAAGTGGTTTTTCAACACTAACACAAGTGCGAAAAGTGGTTTTTCAACACTATCACAAGTGCAAAAAGTGTTTTTTCCACACTTATACAAGTGCAAAAGAGGTTTCCTGCACCAACACAAGTGCGAAAAGTGGTTTTTCAACACTAACACAAGTGCGAAAAGTGGTTTTTCAACACTAACACAAGTGCGAAAAGTGGTTTTTCCACACTAATACAAGTGCAAAAGTGGTTTCCTGCACCAACACAAGTGCAAAAAGTGGTTTTTCAACACTAACACAAGTGCAAAAAGTGGTTTTTCAACACTAACCCAAGTGCGAAAAGTGGTTTTTCAACACTATCACAAGTGCAAAAAGTGTTTTTTCCACACTAATAAAAGTGCAAAAGTGGTTTCCCGCACCAACACAAGTGCGAAAAGTGGTTTTTCAACACTAACACAAGTGCAAAAATTGTTTTTTCCACACTAATACAAGTGCAAAAGTGGTTTCCTGCACTAACACAAGTGCGAAAAGTGGTTTTTCAACACTAACACAAGTGCAAAAAGTGTATTTTCCACACTAATACAAGTACAAAAGTGGTTTCCTGCACCAACACAAGTGCGAAAAGTGGTTTTTCAACACTAACACAAGTGCGAAAAGTGGTTTTTCAACACTAACACAAGTGCGAAAAGTCGTTTTTCAACACTATCACAAGTGCAAAAAGTGGTTTTTCCACACTAATAGAAGTGCAAAGGTGGTTTCCTGCACCAACACAAGTGCGGAAAGTGGTTTTTCAACACTAACACACGTGCGAAAAGTGGTTTTTCAACACTAACACAAGTGCGAAAAGTGGTTATTCAACACTAACACAAGTGCAAAAAGTGTTTTTTCCACACTAATACAAGTGCAAAAGTGGTTTCCTGCACCAACACAAGTGCGAAAAGTGGTTTTTCAACACTAACACAAGTGCGAAAAGTGGTTTTTCTACACTAACACAGGTGCGAAAAGTGGTTTTTCAACACTAACACAAGTGCGAACAGTGGTTTTTCCACACTAATACAAGTGCAAAAGTGGTTTCCTGCACCAACACAAGTGCGAAAAGTCGTTTTTCAACACTAACACAAGTGCGAAAAGTGGTTTTTCAACACTATCACAAGTGCAAAAAGTGTTTTTTCCACACTAATACAAGTGCAAAAGTGGTTTTTCAACACTAACACAAGTGCGAAAAGTGGTTTTTCCACACTATCACAAGTGCAAAAAGTGTTTTTTCCACACTAATACAAGTGCAAAAGTGGTTTCCTGCACCAACACAAGTGCGAAAAGTGGTTTTTCAACACTAACACAAGTGCGAAAAGTGGCTTTTCAACACTAACACAAGTGCGAAAAGTGGTTTTTCAACACTATCACAAGTGCAAAAAATGTTTTTTCCACACTAATACAAGTGCAAAAGTGGTTTCCTGCACCAACACAAGTGCGAAAAGTGGTTTTTCAATACTAACACAAGTGCGAAAAGTGGTTTTTCAACACTAACACAAGTGCGAAAAGTGTTTTTTCCACATTAATACAAGTGCAAAAGTGGTTTCCTGCACCAACACAAGTGTGAAAAGTGGTTTTTCAACACTAACACAAGTGCGAAAAGTGGTTTTTCAACACTAACACAAGTGCAAAAAGTGGTTTTTCAACACTAATACAAGTGCAAAAGTGGTTTCCTGCACCAACACAAGTGCGAAAAGTGGTTTTTCAATACTAACACAAGTGCAAAAAGTGGTTTTTCAACACTAACACAAGTGCGAAAAGTGGTTTTTCAACACTATCACAAGTGCAAAAAGTGTTTTTTCCACACTAATAAAAGTGCAAAAGTGGTTTCCCGCACCAACACAAGTGCGAAAAGTGGTTTTTCAACACTAACACAAGTGCAAAAAGTGTTTTTTCCACACTAATACAAGTGCAAAAGTGGTTTCCTGCACTAACACAAGTGCGAAAAGTGGTTTTTCAACACTAACACAAGTGCAAAAAGTGTATTTTCCACACTAATACAAGTACAAAAGTGGTTTCCTGCACCAACACAAGTGCGAAAAGTGGTTTTTCAACACTAACACAAGTGCGAAAAGTGGTTTTTCAACACTAACACAAGTGCAAAAGTGGTTTCCTGCACCAACACAAGTGCGAAAAGTGGTTTTTCAACACTAACACAAGTGCGAAAAGTGGTTATTCAACACTAACACAAGTGCAAAAAGTGTTTTTTCCACACTACTACAAGTGCAAAAGTGGTTTCCTGCACCAACACAAGTGCAAAAAGTGGTTTTTCAACACTAACACAAGTGCGAAAAGTGGTTTTTCTACACTAACACAGGTGCGAAAAGTGGTTTTTCAACACTAACACAAGTGCGAACAGTGGTTTTTCCACACTAATACAAGTGCAAAAGTGGTTTCCTCCACCAACACAAGTGCGAAAAGTCGTTTTTCAACACTAACACAAGTGCGAAAAGTGGTTTTTCAACACTATCACAAGTGCAAAAGTGGTTTCCTGCACCAACACAAGTGCGAAAAGTGGTTTTTCAACACTAACACAAGTGCGAAAAGTGGTTATTCAACACTAACACAAGTGCAAAAAGTGTTTTTTCCACACTACTACAAGTGCAAAAGTGGTTTCCTGCACCAACACAAGTGCAAAAAGTGGTTTTTCAACACTAACACAAGTGCGAAAAGTGGTTTTTCTACACTAACACAGGTGCGAAAAGTGGTTTTTCAACACTAACACAAGTGCGAACAGTGGTTTTTCCACACTAATACAAGTGCAAAAGTGGTTTCCTCCACCAACACAAGTGCGAAAAGTCGTTTTTCAACACTAACACAAGTGCGAAAAGTGGTTTTTCAACACTATCACAAGTGCAAAAAGTGTTTTTCCACACTAATACAAGTGCAAAAGTGGTTTTTCAACACTAACACAAGTGCGAAAAGTGGTTTTTCAACACTATTACAAGTGCAAAAAGTGTTTTTTCCACACTAATACAAGTGCAAAAGTGGTTTCCTGCACCAACACAAGTGCGAAAAGTGGTTTTTCAACACTAACACAAGTGCGAAAATTGGTTTTTCAACACTAACACAAGTGCGAAAAGTGGTTTTTCCACACTAATACAAGTGCAAAAAGTGGGTTTTCAACACTAACACAAGTGCGAAAAGTGGTTTTTCAACACTATCACAAGTGCAAAAAGTATTTTTTTCCAACTAATACAAGTGCAAAAGTGGTTTCCTGCACCAACACAAGTGCGAAAAGTGGTTTTTCAACACTAACACAAGTGCGAAAAGTGGTTTTTCAACACTATCACAAGTGCAAAAAGTGTTTTTTCCACACTAATACAAGTGCAAAAGTGGTTTCCTGCACCAACACAAGTGCGAAAAGTCGTTTTTCAACACTAACACAAGTGCGAAAAGTGGTTTTTCAACACTATCACAAGTGCAAAAAGTGGTTTTTCAACACTATCACAAGTGCGAAAAGTGGTTTTTCAACACTATCACAAGTGCAAAAAGTGTTTTTTCCACACTAATACAAGTGCAAAAGTTGTTTTTCAACACTAACACAAGTGCGAAAAGTGGTTTTTCAACACTATCACAAGTGCAAAAAGTGTTTTTTCCACACTAATACAAGTGCAAAAGTGGTTTCCTGCACCAACACAAGTGCGAAAAGTGGTTTTTCAACACTAACACAAGTGCGAAAAGTGGCTTTTCAACACTAACACAAGTGCGAAAAGTGGTTTTTCAACACTATCACAAGTGCAAAAATTGTTTTTTCCATACGAATAAAAGTGCAAAAGTGGTTTCCCGCACCAACACAAGTGCGAAAAGTGGTTTTTCAACACTAACACAAGTGCGAAAAGTGGTTTTTCAACACTATCACAAGTGCAAAAAGTGTTTTTCCACACTAATACAAGTGCAAAAGTGGTTTTTCAACACTAACACAAGTGCGAAAAGTGGTTTTTCAACACTATTACAAGTGCAAAAAGTGTTTTTTCCACACTAATACAAGTGCAAAAGTGGTTTCCTGCACCAACACAAGTGCGAAAAGTGGTTTTTCAACACTAACACAAGTGCGAAAATTGGTTTTTCAACACTAACACAAGTGCAAAAAGTGGTTTTTCCACACTAATACAAGTGCAAAAAGTGGGTTTTCAACACTAACACAAGTGCGAAAAGTGGTTTTTCAACACTATCACAAGTGCAAAAAGTATTTTTTTCCAACTAATACAAGTGCAAAAGTGGTTTCCTGCACCAACACAAGTGCGAAAAGTGGTTTTTCAACACTAACACAAGTGCGAAAAGTGGTTTTTCAACACTAACACAAGTGCGAAAAGTGGTTTTTCCACACTAATAGAAGTGCAAAAGTGGTTTCCTGCACCAACACAAGTGCGAAAAGTGGTTTTTCAACACTAACACAAGTGCGAAAAGTGGTTTTTCAACACTATCACAAGTGCAAAAAGTGTTTTTTCCACACTAATACAAGTGCAAAAGTGGTTTCCTGCACCAACACAAGTGCGAAAAGTGGTTTTTCAACACTAACACAAGTGCGAAAAGTGGTTTTTCAACACTAACACAAGTGCGAAAAGTGGTTTTTCAACACTAACACAAGTGCGAAAAGTGGTTTTTCAACACTAACACAAGTGCAAAAGTGGTTTCCTGCACCAACACAAGTGCAAAAAGTGTTTTTTCAACACTAATACAAGTGCAAAAGTGGTTTCCTGCACCAACACAAGTGCGAAAAGTGGTTTTTCAACACTAACACAAGTGCGAAAAGTGGTTTTTCAACACTAACACAAGTGCGAAAAGTGGTTTTTCAACACTATCACAAGTGCAAAAAGTGTTTTTTCCACACTTATACAAGTGCAAAAGAGGTTTCCTGCACCAACACAAGTGCGAAAAGTGGTTTTTCAACACTAACACAAGTGCGAAAAGTGGTTTTTCAACACTAACACAAGTGCGAAAAGTGGTTTTTCCACACTAATACAAGTGCAAAAGTGGTTTCCTGCACCAACACAAGTGCAAAAAGTGGTTTTTCAACACTAACACAAGTGCAAAAAGTGGTTTTTCAACACTAACCCAAGTGCGAAAAGTGGTTTTTCAACACTATCACAAGTGCAAAAAGTGTTTTTTCCACACTAATAAAAGTGCAAAAGTGGTTTCCCGCACCAACACAAGTGCGAAAAGTGGTTTTTCAACACTAACACAAGTGCAAAAATTGTTTTTTCCACACTAATACAAGTGCAAAAGTGGTTTCCTGCACTAACACAAGTGCGAAAAGTGGTTTTTCAACACTAACACAAGTGCAAAAAGTGTATTTTCCACACTAATACAAGTACAAAAGTGGTTTCCTGCACCAACACAAGTGCGAAAAGTGGTTTTTCAACACTAACACAAGTGCGAAAAGTGGTTTTTCAACACTAACACAAGTGCGAAAAGTCGTTTTTCAACACTATCACAAGTGCAAAAAGTGGTTTTTCCACACTAATAGAAGTGCAAAGGTGGTTTCCTGCACCAACACAAGTGCGGAAAGTGGTTTTTCAACACTAACACACGTGCGAAAAGTGGTTTTTCAACACTAACACAAGTGCGAAAAGTGGTTATTCAACACTAACACAAGTGCAAAAAGTGTTTTTTCCACACTAATACAAGTGCAAAAGTGGTTTCCTGCACCAACACAAGTGCGAAAAGTGGTTTTTCAACACTAACACAAGTGCGAAAAGTGGTTTTTCTACACTAACACAGGTGTGAAAAGTGGTTTTTCAACACTAACACAAGTGCGAACAGTGGTTTTTCCACACTAATACAAGTGCAAAAGTGGTTTCCTGCACCAACACAAGTGCGAAAAGTCGTTTTTCAACACTAACACAAGTGCGAAAAGTGGGTTTTCAACACTATCACAAGTGCAAAAAGTTTTTTTCCACACCAATACAAGTGCAAAAGTGGTTTTTCAACACTAACACAAGTGCGAAAAGTGGTTTTTCAACACTATTACAAGTGCAAAAAGTTTTTTTCCACACTAATACAAGTGCAAAAGTGGTTTCCTGCACCAACACAAGTGCGAAAAGTCGTTTTTCAACACTAACACAAGTGCGAAAAGTGGTTTTTCAACACTATCACAAGTGCAAAAGTGGTTTCCTGCACCAACACAAGTGCGAAAAGTGGTTTTTCAACACTAACACAAGTGCGAAAAGTGGTTATTCAACACTAACACAAGTGCAGAAAGTGTTTTTTCCACACTAATACAAGTGCAAAAGTGGTTTCCTGCACCAACACAAGTGCGAAAAGTGGTTTTTCAACACTAACACAAGTGCGAAAAGTGGTTTTTCTACACTAACACAGGTGCGAAAAGTGGTTTTTCAACACTAACACAAGTGCGAACAGTGGTTTTTCCACACTAATACAAGTGCAAAAGTGGTTTCCTGCACCAACACAAGTGCGAAAAGTCGTTTTTCAACACTAACACAAGTGCGAAAAGTGGTTTTTCAACACTATCACAAGTGCAAAAAGTGTTTTTTCCACACTAATACAAGTGCAAAAGTGGTTTTTCAACACTAACACAAGTGCGAAAAGTGGTTTTTCCACACTATCACAAGTGCAAAAAGTGTTTTTTCCACACTAATACAAGTGCAAAAGTGGTTTCCTGCACCAACACAAGTGCGAAAAGTGGTTTTTCAACACTAACACAAGTGCGAAAAGTGGCTTTTCAACACTAACACAAGTGCGAAAAGTGGTTTTTCAACACTATCACAAGTGCAAAAAATGTTTTTTCCACACTAATACAAGTGCAAAAGTGGTTTCCTGCACCAACACAAGTGCGAAAAGTGGTTTTTCAATACTAACACAAGTGCGAAAAGTGGTTTTTCAACACTAACACAAGTGCGAAAAGTGTTTTTTCCACATTAATACAAGTGCAAAAGTGGTTTCCTGCACCAACACAAGTGTGAAAAGTGGTTTTTCAACACTAACACAAGTGCGAAAAGTGGTTTTTCAACACTAACACAAGTGCAAAAAGTGGTTTTTCAACACTAATACAAGTGCAAAAGTGGTTTCCTGCACCAACACAAGTGCGAAAAGTGGTTTTTCAATACTAACACAAGTGCAAAAAGTGGTTTTTCAACACTAACACAAGTGCGAAAAGTGGTTTTTCAACACTATCACAAGTGCAAAAAGTGTTTTTTCCACACTAATAAAAGTGCAAAAGTGGTTTCCCGCACCAACACAAGTGCGAAAAGTGGTTTTTCAACACTAACACAAGTGCAAAAAGTGTTTTTTCCACACTAATACAAGTGCAAAAGTGGTTTCCTGCACTAACACAAGTGCGAAAAGTGGTTTTTCAACACTAACACAAGTGCAAAAAGTGTATTTTCCACACTAATACAAGTACAAAAGTGGTTTCCTGCACCAACACAAGTGCGAAAAGTGGTTTTTCAACACTAACACAAGTGCGAAAAGTGGTTTTTCAACACTAACACAAGTGCAAAAGTGGTTTCCTGCACCAACACAAGTGCGAAAAGTGGTTTTTCAACACTAACACAAGTGCGAAAAGTGGTTATTCAACACTAACACAAGTGCAAAAAGTGTTTTTTCCACACTACTACAAGTGCAAAAGTGGTTTCCTGCACCAACACAAGTGCAAAAAGTGGTTTTTCAACACTAACACAAGTGCGAAAAGTGGTTTTTCTACACTAACACAGGTGCGAAAAGTGGTTTTTCAACACTAACACAAGTGCGAACAGTGGTTTTTCCACACTAATACAAGTGCAAAAGTGGTTTCCTCCACCAACACAAGTGCGAAAAGTCGTTTTTCAACACTAACACAAGTGCGAAAAGTGGTTTTTCAACACTATCACAAGTGCAAAAGTGGTTTCCTGCACCAACACAAGTGCGAAAAGTGGTTTTTCAACACTAACACAAGTGCGAAAAGTGGTTATTCAACACTAACACAAGTGCAAAAAGTGTTTTTTCCACACTACTACAAGTGCAAAAGTGGTTTCCTGCACCAACACAAGTGCAAAAAGTGGTTTTTCAACACTAACACAAGTGCGAAAAGTGGTTTTTCTACACTAACACAGGTGCGAAAAGTGGTTTTTCAACACTAACACAAGTGCGAACAGTGGTTTTTCCACACTAATACAAGTGCAAAAGTGGTTTCCTCCACCAACACAAGTGCGAAAAGTCGTTTTTCAACACTAACACAAGTGCGAAAAGTGGTTTTTCAACACTATCACAAGTGCAAAAAGTGTTTTTCCACACTAATACAAGTGCAAAAGTGGTTTTTCAACACTAACACAAGTGCGAAAAGTGGTTTTTCAACACTATTACAAGTGCAAAAAGTGTTTTTTCCACACTAATACAAGTGCAAAAGTGGTTTCCTGCACCAACACAAGTGCGAAAAGTGGTTTTTCAACACTAACACAAGTGCGAAAATTGGTTTTTCAACACTAACACAAGTGCGAAAAGTGGTTTTTCCACACTAATACAAGTGCAAAAAGTGGGTTTTCAACACTAACACAAGTGCGAAAAGTGGTTTTTCAACACTATCACAAGTGCAAAAAGTATTTTTTTCCAACTAATACAAGTGCAAAAGTGGTTTCCTGCACCAACACAAGTGCGAAAAGTGGTTTTTCAACACTAACACAAGTGCGAAAAGTGGTTTTTCAACACTATCACAAGTGCAAAAAGTGTTTTTTCCACACTAATACAAGTGCAAAAGTGGTTTCCTGCACCAACACAAGTGCGAAAAGTCGTTTTTCAACACTAACACAAGTGCGAAAAGTGGTTTTTCAACACTATCACAAGTGCAAAAAGTGTTTTTTCCACACTAATACAAGTGCAAAAGTGGTTTTTCAACACTAACACAAGTGCGAAAAGTGGTTTTTCAACACTATCACAAGTGCAAAAAGTGTTTTTTCCACACTAATACAAGTGCAAGTGGTTTTTCAACACTAACACAAGTGCGAACAGTGGTTTTTCCACACTAATACAAGTGCAAATTTGGTTTCCTGCACCAACACAAGTGCGAAAAGTCGTTTTTCAACACTAACACAAGTGCGAAAAGTGGTTTTTCAACACTATCACAAGTGCAAAAAGTGTTTTTTCCACACTAATACAAGTGCAAAAGTTGTTTTTCAACACTAACACAAGTGCGAAAAGTGGTTTTTCAACACTATCACAAGTGCAAAAAGTGTTTTTTCCACACTAATACAAGTGCAAAAGTGGTTTCCTGCACCAACACAAGTGCGAAAAGTGGTTTTTCAACACTAACACAAGTGCGAAAAGTGGCTTTTCAACACTAACACAAGTGCGAAAAGTGGTTTTTCAACACTATCACAAGTGCAAAAATTGTTTTTTCCATACGAATAAAAGTGCAAAAGTGGTTTCCCGCACCAACACAAGTGCGAAAAGTGGTTTTTCAACACTAACACAAGTGCGAAAAGTGGTTTTTCAACACTAACACAAGTGCGAAAAGTGGTTTTTTCCACACTAATACAAGTGCAAAAGTGGTTTCCTGCACCAACACAAGTGCGAAAAGTGGTTTTTCAACACTAACACAAGTGCGAAAAGTGGTTTTTCAACACTATCACAAGTGCAAAAAGTGTTTTTTCCACACTAATACAAGTGCAAAAGTGGTTTCCTGCACCAACACAAGTGCGAAAAGTGGTTTTTCAACACTAACACTAGTGCAAGAAGTGTTTTTTCCACACTAATACAAGTGCAAAAGTGGTTTCCTGCACCAACACAAGTGCGAAAAGTGGTTTTTCAACACTAACACAAGTGCGAACAGTGGTTTTTCCACACTAATACAAGTGCAAAAGTGGTTTCCTGCACCAACACAAGTGCGAAAAGTCGTTTTTCAACACTAACACAAGTGCGAAAAGTGGTTTTTCAACACTATCACAAGTGCAAAAAGTGTTTTTTCCACACTAATGCAAGTGCAAAAGTGGTTTTTCAACACTAACACAAGTGCGAAAAGTGGTTTTTCCACACTATCACAAGTGCAAAAAGTGTTTTTTCCACACTAATACAAGTGCAAAAGTGGTTTCCTGCACCAACACAAGTGCGAAAAGTGGTTTTTCAACACTAACACAAGTGCGAAAAGTGGTTTTCCAACACTAACACAAGTGCGAAAAGTGTTTTTTCCACATTAATACAAGTGCAAAAGTGGTTTCCTGCACCAACACAAGTGTGAAAAGTGGTTTTTCAACACTAACACAAGTGCGAAAAGTGGTTTTTCAACACTAACACAAGGGCAAAAAGTGGTTTTTCAACACTAATACAAGTGCAAAAGTGGTTTCCTGCACCAACACAAGTGCGAAAAGTGGTTTTTCAACACTAACACAAGTGCAAAAAGTGGTTTTTCAACACTAACACAAGTGCGAAAAGTGGTTTTTCAACACTATCACAAGTGCAAAAAGTGTTTTTTCCACACTAATAAAAGTGCAAAAGTGGTTTCCCGCACCAACACAAGTGCGAAAAGTGGTTTTTCAACACTAACACAAGTGCAAAAAGTGTTTTTTCCACACTAATACAAGTGCAAAAGTGGTTTCCTGCACTAACACAAGTGCGAAAAGTGGTTTTTCAACACTAACACAAGTGCGAAAAGTGGTTTTTCAACACTAACACAAGTGCGAAAAGTCGTTTTTCAACACTATCACAAGTGCAAAAAGTGGTTTTTCCACACTAATAGAAGTGCAAAGGTGGTTTCCTGCACCAACACAAGTGCGGAAAGTGGTTTTTCAACACTAACACACGTGCGAAAAGTGGTTTTTCAACACTATCACAAGTGCAAAAGTGGTTTCCTGCACCAACACAAGTGCGAAAAGTGGTTTTTCAACACTAACACAAGTGCGAAAAGTGGTTATTCAACACTAACACAAGTGCAAAAAGTGTTTTTTCCACACTACTACAAGTGCAAAAGTGGTTTCCTGCACCAACACAAGTGCAAAAAGTGGTTTTTCAACACTAACACAAGTGCGAAAAGTGGTTTTTCTGCACTAACACAGGTGCGAAAAGTGTTTTTTCAACACTAACACAAGTGCGAACAGTGGTTTTTCCACACTAATACAAGTGCAAAAGTGGTTTCCTCCACCAACACAAGTGCAAAAAGTCGTTTTTCAACACTAACACAAGTGCGAAAAGTGGTTTTTCAACACTATCACAAGTGCAAAAAGTGTTTTTCCACACTAATACAAGTGCAAAAGTGGTTTTTCAACACTAACACAAGTGCGAAAAGTGGTTTTTCAACACTATTACAAGTGCAAAAAGTGTTTTTTCCACACTAATACAAGTGCAAAAGTGGTTTCCTGCACCAACACAAGTGCGAAAAGTGGTTTTTCAACACTAACACAAGTGCGAAAATTGGTTTTTCAACACTAACACAAGTGCAAAAAGTGGTTTTTCCACACTAATACAAGTGCAAAAAGTGGGTTTTCAACACTAACACAAGTGCGAAAAGTGGTTTTTCAACACTATCACAAGTGCAAAAAGTATTTTTTTCCAACTAATACAAGTGCAAAAGTGGTTTCCTGCACCAACACAAGTGCGAAAAGTGGTTTTTCAACACTAACACAGTGCGAAAAGTGGTTTTTCAACACTAACACAAGTGCGAAAAGTGGTTTTTCCACACTAATAGAAGTGCAAAAGTGGTTTCCTGCACCAACACAAGTGCGAAAAGTGGTTTTTCAACACTAACACAAGTGCGAAAAGTGGTTTTTCAACACTATCACAAGTGCAAAAAGTGTTTTTTCCACACTAATACAAGTGCAAAAGTGGTTTCCTGCACCAACACAAGTGCGAAATGTGGTTTTTCAACACTAACACAAGTCCGAAAAGTGGTTTTTCAACACTAACACAAGTGCGAAAAGTGGTTTTTCAACACTAACACAAGTGCGAAAAGTGGTTTTTCAACACTAACACAAGTGCAAAAGTGGTTTCCTGCACCAACACAAGTGCAAAAAGTGTTTTTTCAACACTAATACAAGTGCAAAAGTGGTTTCCTGCACCAACACAAGTGCGAAAAGTGGTTTTTCAACACTAACACAAGTGCGAAAAGTGGTTTTTCAACACTAACACAAGTGCGAAAAGTGGTTTTTCAACACTATCACAAGTGCAAAAAGTGTTTTTTCCACACTTATACAAGTGCAAAAGAGGTTTCCTGCACCAACACAAGTGCGAAAAGTGGTTTTTCAACACTAACACAAGTGCGAAAAGTGGTTTTTCAACACTAACACAAGTGCGAAAAGTGGTTTTCCACACTAATACAAGTGCAAAAGTGGTTTCCTGCACCAACACAAGTGCAAAAAGTGGTTTTTCAACACTAACACAAGTGCAAAAAGTGGTTTTTCAACACTAACCCAAGTGCGAAAAGTGGTTTTTCAACACTATCACAAGTGCAAAAAGTGTTTTTTCCACACTAATAAAAGTGCAAAAGTGGTTTCCCGCACCAACACAAGTGCGAAAAGTGGTTTTTCAACACTAACACAAGTGCAAAAATTGTTTTTTCCACACTAATACAAGTGCAAAAGTGGTTTCCTGCACTAACACAAGTGCGAAAAGTGGTTTTTCAACACTAACACAAGTGCAAAAAGTGTATTTTCCACACTAATACAAGTACAAAAGTGGTTTCCTGCACCAACACAAGTGCGAAAAGTGGTTTTTCAACACTAACACAAGTGCGAAAAGTGGTTTTTCAACACTAACACAAGTGCGAAAAGTCGTTTTTCAACACTATCACAAGTGCAAAAAGTGGTTTTTCCACACTAATAGAAGTGCAAAGGTGGTTTCCTGCACCAACACAAGTGCGGAAAGTGGTTTTTCAACACTAACACACGTGTGAAAAGTGGTTTTTCAACACTATCACAAGTGCAAAAGTGGTTTCCTGCACCAACACAAGTGCGAAAAGTGGTTTTTCAACACTAACACAAGTGCGAAAAGTGGTTATTCAACACTAACACAAGTGCAAAAAGTGTTTTTTCCACACTAATACAAGTGCAAAAGTGGTTTCCTGCACCAACACAAGTGCGAAAAGTGGTTTTTCAACACTAACACAAGTGCGAAAAGTGGTTTTTCTACACTAACACAGGTGTGAAAAGTGGTTTTTCAACACTAACACAAGTGCGAACAGTGGTTTTTCCACACTAATACAAGTGCAAAAGTGGTTTCCTGCACCAACACAAGTGCGAAAAGTCGTTTTTCAACACTAACACAAGTGCGAAAAGTGGGTTTTCAACACTATCACAAGTGCAAAAAGTGTTTTTTCCACACCAATACAAGTGCAAAAGTGGTTTTTCAACACTAACACAAGTGCGAAAAGTGGTTTTTCAACACTATTACAAGTGCAAAAAGTTTTTTTCCACACTAATACAAGTGCAAAAGTGGTTTCCTGCACCAACACAAGTGCGAAAAGTCGTTTTTCAACACTAACACAAGTGCGAAAAGTGGTTTTTCAACACTATCACAAGTGCAAAAGTGGTTTCCTGCACCAACACAAGTGCGAAAAGTGGTTTTTCAACACTAACACAAGTGCGAAAAGTGGTTATTCAACACTAACACAAGTGCAGAAAGTGTTTTTTCCACACTAATACAAGTGCAAAAGTGGTTTCCTGCACCAACACAAGTGCGAAAAGTGGTTTTTCAACACTAACACAAGTGCGAAAAGTGGTTTTTCTACACTAACACAGGTGCGAAAAGTGGTTTTTCAACACTAACACAAGTGCGAACAGTGGTTTTTCCACACTAATACAAGTGCAAAAGTGGTTTCCTGCACCAACACAAGTGCGAAAAGTCGTTTTTCAACACTAACACAAGTGCGAAAAGTGGTTTTTCAACACTATCACAAGTGCAAAAAGTGTTTTTTCCACACTAATACAAGTGCAAAAGTGGTTTTTCAACACTAACACAAGTGCGAAAAGTGGTTTTTCCACACTATCACAAGTGCAAAAAGTGTTTTTTCCACACTAATACAAGTGCAAAAGTGGTTTCCTGCACCAACACAAGTGCGAAAAGTGGTTTTTCAACACTAACACAAGTGCGAAAAGTGGCTTTTCAACACTAACACAAGTGCGAAAAGTGGTTTTACAACACTATCACAAGTGCAAAAAATGTTTTTTCCACACTAATACAAGTGCAAAAGTGGTTTCCTGCACCAACACAAGTGCGAAAAGTGGTTTTTCAATACTAACACAAGTGCGAAAAGTGGTTTTTCAACACTAACACAAGTGCGAAAAGTGTTTTTTCCACATTAATACAAGTGCAAAAGTGGTTTCCTGCACCAACACAAGTGTGAAAAGTGGTTTTTCAACACTAACACAAGTGCGAAAAGTGGTTTTTCAACACTAACACAAGTGCAAAAAGTGGTTTTTCAACACTAATACAAGTGCAAAAGTGGTTTCCTGCACCAACACAAGTGCGAAAAGTGGTTTTTCAACACTAACACAAGTGCAAAAAGTGGTTTTTCAACACTAACACAAGTGCGAAAAGTGGTTTTTCAACACTATCACAAGTGCAAAAAGTGTTTTTTCCACACTAATAAAAGTGCAAAAGTGGTTTCCCGCACCAACACAAGTGCGAAAAGTGGTTTTTCAACACTAACACAAGTGCAAAAAGTGTTTTTTCCACACTAATACAAGTGCAAAAGTGGTTTCCTGCACTAACACAAGTGCAAAAAGTGGTTTTTCAACACTAACACAAGTGCAAAAAGTGTATTTTCCACACTAATACAAGTACAAAAGTGGTTTCCTGCACCAACACAAGTGCGAAAAGTGGTTTTTCAACACTAACACAAGTGCGAAAAGTGGTTTTTCAACACTAACACAAGTGCGAAAAGTCGTTTTTCAACACTATCACAAGTGCAAAAAGTGGTTTTCCCACACTAATAGAAGTGCAAAGGTGGTTTCCTGCACCAACACAAGTGCGGAAAGTGGTTTTTCAACACTAACACAAGTGCGAAAAGTGGTTTTTCAACACTATCACAAGTGCAAAAGTGGTTTCCTGCACCAACACAAGTGCGAAAAGTGGTTTTTCAACACTAACACAAGTGCGAAAAGTGGTTATTCAACACTAACACAAGTGCAAAAAGTGTTTTTTCCACACTACTACAAGTGCAAAAGTGGTTTCCTGCACCAACACAAGTGCAAAAAGTGGTTTTTCAACACTAACACAAGTGCGAAAAGTGGTTTTTCTACACTAACACAGGTGCAAAAAGTGGTTTTTCAACACTAACACAAGTGCGAACAGTGGTTTTTCCACACTAATACAAGTGCAAAAGTGGTTTCCTCCACCAACACAAGTGCGAAAAGTCGTTTTTCAACACTAACACAAGTGCGAAAAGTGGTTTTTCAACACTATCACAAGTGCAAAAAGTGTTTTTCCACACCAATACAAGTGCAAAAGTGGTTTTTCAACACTAACACAAGTGCGAAAAGTGGTTTTTCAACACTATTACAAGTGCAAAAAGTGTTTTTTCCACACTAATACAAGTGCAAAAGTGGTTTCCTGCACCAACACAAGTGCGAAAAGTGGTTTTTCAACACTAACACAAGTGCGAAAATTGGTTTTTCAACACTAACACAAGTGCGAAAAGTGGTTTTTCCACACTAATACAAGTGCAAAAAGTGGGTTTTCAACACTAACACAAGTGCGAAAAGTGGTTTTTCAACACTATCACAAGTGCAAAAAGTATTTTTTTCCAACTAATACAAGTGCAAAAGTGGTTTCCTGCACCAACACAAGTGCGAAAAGTGGTTTTTCAACACTAACACAAGTGCGAAAAGTGGTTTTTCAACACTAACACAAGTGCGAAAAGTGGTTTTTCCACACTAATAGAAGTGCAAAAGTGGTTTCCTGCACCAACACAAGTGCGAAAAGTGGTTTTTCAACACTAACACAAGTGCGAAAAGTGGTTTTTCAACACTATCACAAGTGCAAAAAGTGTTTTTTCCACACTAATACAAGTGCAAAAGTGGTTTCCTGCACCAACACAAGTGCGAAAAGTGGTTTTTCAACACTAACACAAGTACGAAAAGTGGTTTTTCAACACTAACACAAGTGCGAAAAGTGGTTTTTCCACACTAATACAAGTGCAAAAGTGGTTTCCTGCAGCAACACAAGTGCGAAAAGTGGTTTTTCAACGCTAAAACAAGTGCGAAAAGTGGTTTTTCAACACTATCACAAGTGCAAAAAGTGTTTTTTCCACACTAATACAAGTGCAAAAGTGGTTTCCTGCACCAACACAAGTGCGAAAAGTGGTTTTTCAACACTAACACAGGTGCGAAAAGTGGTTTTTCAACACTATCACAAGTGCAAAAAATGTTTTTTCCACACTAATACAAGTGCAAAAGTGGTTTCCTGCACCAACACAAGTGCGAAAAGTGGTTTTTCAACACTAACACAAGTGCGAAAAGTGGTTTTTCAACACTAACACAAGTGCGAAAAGTGTTTTTTCCACACTAATACAATTGCAAAAGTGGTTTCCTGCACCAACACAAGTGTGAAAAGTGGTTTTTCAACACTAACACAAGTGCGAAAAGTGGTTTTTCAACACTAACACAAGTGCAAAAAGTGGTTTTTCAACACTAATACAAGTGCAAAAGTGGTTTCCTGCACCAACACAAGTGCGAAAAGTGGTTTTTCAACACTAACACAAGTGCAAAAAGTGGTTTTTCAACACTAACCCAAGTGCGAAAAGTGGTTTTTCAACACTATCACAAGTGCAAAAAGTGTTTTTTCCACACTAATAAAAGTGCAAAAGTGGTTTCCCGCACCAACACAAGTGCGAAAAGTGGTTTTTAAACACTAACACAAGTGCAAAAATTGTTTTTTCCACACTAATACAAGTGCAAAAGTGGTTTCCTGCACTAACACAAGTGCGAAAAGTGGTTTTTCAACACTAACACAAGTGCAAAAAGTGTATTTTCCACACTAATACAAGTACAAAAGTGGTTTCCTGCACCAACACAAGTGCGAAAAGTGGTTTTTCAACACTAACACAAGTGCGAAAAGTCGTTTTTCAACACTATCACAACTGCAAAAAGTGGTTTTTCCACACTAATAGAAGTGCAAAGGTGGTTTCCTGCACCAACACAAGTGCGGAAAGTGGTTTTTCAACACTAACACACGTGCAAAAAGTGGTTTTTCAACACTATCACAAGTGCAAAAGTGGTTTCCTGCACCAACACAAGTGCGAAAAGTGGTTTTACAACACTAACACAAGTGCGAAAAGTGGTTATTCAACACTAACACAAGTGCGAAAAGTGGTTTTTCAACACTAACACAAGTGCGAAAAGTGTTTTTTCCACACTAATACAATTGCAAAAGTGGTTTCCTGCACCAACACAAGTGTGAAAAGTGGTTTTTCAACACTAACACAAGTGCGAAAAGTGGTTTTTCAACACTAACACAAGTGCAAAAAGTGGTTTTTCAACACTAATACAAGTGCAAAAGTGGTTTCCTGCACCAACACAAGTGCGAAAAGTGGTTTTTCAACACTAACACAAGTGCAAAAAGTGGTTTTTCAACACTAACCCAAGTGCGAAAAGTGGTTTTTCAACACTATCACAAGTGCAAAAAGTGTTTTTTCCACACTAATAAAAGTGCAAAAGTGGTTTCCCGCACCAACACAAGTGCGAAAAGTGGTTTTTAAACACTAACACAAGTGCAAAAATTGTTTTTTCCACACTAATACAAGTGCAAAAGTGGTTTCCTGCACTAACACAAGTGCGAAAAGTGGTTTTTCAACACTAACACAAGTGCAAAAAGTGTATTTTCCACACTAATACAAGTACAAAAGTGGTTTCCTGCACCAACACAAGTGCGAAAAGTGGTTTTTCAACACTAACACAAGTGCGAAAAGTGGTTTTTCAACACTAACACAAGTGCGAAAAGTCGTTTTTCAACACTATCACAACTGCAAAAAGTGGTTTTTCCACACTAATAGAAGTGCAAAGGTGGTTTCCTGCACCAACACAAGTGCGGAAAGTGGTTTTTCAACACTAACACACGTGCAAAAAGTGGTTTTTCAACACTATCACAAGTGCAAAAGTGGTTTCCTGCACCAACACAAGTGCGAAAAGTGGTTTTACAACACTAACACAAGTGCGAAAAGTGGTTATTCAACACTAACACAAGTGCAAAAAGTGTTTTTTCCACACTAATACAAGTGCAAAAGTGGTTTCCTGCACCAACACAAGTGCGAAAAGTGGTTTTTCAACACTAACACAAGTGCGAAAAGTGGTTTTTCTACACTAACACAGGTGTGAAAAGTGGTTTTTCAACACTAACACAAGTGCGAACAGTGGTTTTTCCACACTAATACAAGTGCAAAAGTGGTTTCCTGCACCAACACAAGTGCGAAAAGTCGTTTTTCAACACTAACACAAGTGCGAAAAGTGGTTTTTCAACACTATCACAAGTGCAAAAAGTGTTTTTTCCACACTAATACAAGTGCAAAAGTGGTTTTTCAACACTAACACAAGTGCGAAAAGTGGTTTTTCAACACTATTACAAGTGCAAAAAGTGTTTTTTCAACACTAATACAAGTGCAAAAGTGGTTTCCTGCACCAACACAAGTGCGAAAAGTGGTTTTTCAACACTAACACAAGTGCGAAAAGTGGTTTTTCAACACTAACACAAGTGCGAAAAGTGTTTTTTCCACACTAATACAATTGCAAAAGTGGTTTCCTGCACCAACACAAGTGTGAAAAGTGGTTTTTCAACACTAACACAAGTGCGAAAAGTGGTTTTTCAACACTAACACAAGTGCAAAAAGTGGTTTTTCAACACTAATACAAGTGCAAAAGTGGTTTCCTGCACCAACACAAGTGCGAAAAGTGGTTTTTCAACACTAACACAAGTGCAAAAAGTGGTTTTTCAACACTAACCCAAGTGCGAAAAGTGGTTTTTCAACACTATCACAAGTGCAAAAAGTGTTTTTTCCACACTAATAAAAGTGCAAAAGTGGTTTCCCGCACCAACACAAGTGCGAAAAGTGGTTTTTAAACACTAACACAAGTGCAAAAATTGTTTTTTCCACACTAATACAAGTGCAAAAGTGGTTTCCTGCACTAACACAAGTGCGAAAAGTGGTTTTTCAACACTAACACAAGTGCAAAAAGTGTATTTTCCACACTAATACAAGTACAAAAGTGGTTTCCTGCACCAACACAAGTGCGAAAAGTGGTTTTTCAACACTAACACAAGTGCGAAAAGTGGTTTTTCAACACTAACACAAGTGCGAAAAGTCGTTTTTCAACACTATCACAACTGCAAAAAGTGGTTTTTCCACACTAATAGAAGTGCAAAGGTGGTTTCCTGCACCAACACAAGTGCGGAAAGTGGTTTTTCAACACTAACACACGTGCAAAAAGTGGTTTTTCAACACTATCACAAGTGCAAAAGTGGTTTCCTGCACCAACACAAGTGCGAAAAGTGGTTTTACAACACTAACACAAGTGCGAAAAGTGGTTATTCAACACTAACACAAGTGCGAAAAGTGGTTTTTCAACACTAACACAAGTGCGAAAAGTGTTTTTTTCCACACTAATACAATTGCAAAAGTGGTTTCCTGCACCAACACAAGTGTGAAAAGTGGTTTTTCAACACTAACACAAGTGCGAAAAGTGGTTTTTCAACACTAACACAAGTGCAAAAAGTGGTTTTTCAACACTAATACAAGTGCAAAAGTGGTTTCCTGCACCAACACAAGTGCGAAAAGTGGTTTTTCAACACTAACACAAGTGCAAAAAGTGGTTTTTCAACACTAACCCAAGTGCGAAAAGTGGTTTTTCAACACTATCACAAGTGCAAAAAGTGTTTTTTCCACACTAATAAAAGTGCAAAAGTGGTTTCCCGCACCAACACAAGTGCGAAAAGTGGTTTTTAAACACTAACACAAGTGCAAAAATTGTTTTTTCCACACTAATACAAGTGCAAAAGTGGTTTCCTGCACTAACACAAGTGCGAAAAGTGGTTTTTCAACACTAACACAAGTGCAAAAAGTGTATTTTCCACACTAATACAAGTACAAAAGTGGTTTCCTGCACCAACACAAGTGCGAAAAGTGGTTTTTCAACACTAACACAAGTGCGAAAAGTGGTTTTTCAACACTAACACAAGTGCGAAAAGTCGTTTTTCAACACTATCACAACTGCAAAAAGTGGTTTTTCCACACTAATAGAAGTGCAAAGGTGGTTTCCTGCACCAACACAAGTGCGGAAAGTGGTTTTTCAACACTAACACACGTGCAAAAAGTGGTTTTTCAACACTATCACAAGTGCAAAAGTGGTTTCCTGCACCAACACAAGTGCGAAAAGTGGTTTTACAACACTAACACAAGTGCGAAAAGTGGTTATTCAACACTAACACAAGTGCAAAAAGTGTTTTTTCCACACTAATACAAGTGCAAAAGTGGTTTCCTGCACCAACACAAGTGCGAAAAGTGGTTTTTCAACACTAACACAAGTGCGAAAAGTGGTTTTTCTACACTAACACAGGTGTGAAAAGTGGTTTTTCAACACTAACACAAGTGCGAACAGTGGTTTTTCCACACTAATACAAGTGCAAAAGTGGTTTCCTGCACCAACACAAGTGCGAAAAGTCGTTTTTCAACACTAACACAAGTGCGAAAAGTGGTTTTTCAACACTATCACAAGTGCAAAAAGTGTTTTTTCCACACTAATACAAGTGCAAAAGTGGTTTTTCAACACTAACACAAGTGCGAAAAGTGGTTTTTCAACACTATTACAAGTGCAAAAAGTGTTTTTTCAACACTAATACAAGTGCAAAAGTGGTTTCCTGCACCAACACAAGTGCGAAAAGTGGTTTTTCAACACTAACACAGGTGCGAAAAGTGGTTTTTCAACACTATCACAAGTGCAAAAAATGTTTTTTCCACACTAATACAAGTGCAAAAGTGGTTTCCTGCACCAACACAAGTGCGAAAAGTGGTTTTTCAACACTAACACAAGTGCGAAAAGTGGTTTTTCAACACTAACACAAGTGCGAAAAGTGTTTTTTCCACACTAATACAATTGCAAAAGTGGTTTCCTGCACCAACACAAGTGTGAAAAGTGGTTTTTCAACACTAACACAAGTGCAAAAAGTGGTTTTTCAACACTAACACAAGTGCAAAAAGTGGTTTTTCAACACTAATACAAGTGCAAAAGTGGTTTCCTGCACCAACACAAGTGCGAAAAGTGGTTTTTCAACACTAACACAAGTGCAAAAAGTGGTTTTTCAACACTAACCCAAGTGCGAAAAGTGGTTTTTCAACACTATCACAAGTGCAAAAAGTGTTTTTTCCACACTAATAAAAGTGCAAAAGTGGTTTCCCGCACCAACACAAGTGCGAAAAGTGGTTTTTAAACACTAACACAAGTGCAAAAATTGTTTTTTCCACACTAATACAAGTGCAAAAGTGGTTTCCTGCACTAACACAAGTGCGAAAAGTGGTTTTTCAACACTAACACAAGTGCAAAAAGTGTATTTTCCACACTAATACAAGTACAAAAGTGGTTTCCTGCACCAACACAAGTGCGAAAAGTGGTTTTTCAACACTAACACAAGTGCGAAAAGTGGTTTTTCAACACTAACACAAGTGCGAAAAGTCGTTTTTCAACACTATCACAACTGCAAAAAGTGGTTTTTCCACACTAATAGAAGTGCAAAGGTGGTTTCCTGCACCAACACAAGTGCGGAAAGTGGTTTTTCAACACTAACACACGTGCGAAAAGTGGTTTTTCAACACTATCACAAGTGCAAAAGTGGTTTCCTGCACCAACACAAGTGCGAAAAGTGGTTTTTCAACACTAACACAAGTGCGAAAAGTGGTTATTCAACACTAACACAAGAGCAAAAAGTGTTTTTTCCACACTAATACAAGTGCAAAAGTGGTTTCCTGCACCAACACAAGTGCGAAAAGTGGTTTTTCAACACTAACACAAGTGCAAAAAGTGGTTTTTCTACACTAACACAGGTGTGAAAAGTGGTTTTTCAACACTAACACAAGTGCGAACAGTGGTTTTTCCACACTAATACAAGTGCAAAAGTGGTTTCCTGCACCAACACAAGTGCGAAAAGTCGTTTTTCAACACTAACACAAGTGCGAAAAGTGGTTTTTCAACACTATCACAAGTGCAAAAAGTGTTTTTTCCACACTAATACAAGTGCAAAAGTGGTTTTTCAACACTAACACAAGTGCGAAAAGTGGTTTTTCAACACTATTACAAGTGCAAAAAGTGTTTTTTCCACACTAATACAAGTGCAAAAGTGGTTTCCTGCACCAACACAAGTGCGAAAAGTCGTTTTTCAACACTAACACAAGTGCGAAAAGTGGTATTTTCAACACTATCACAAGTGCAAAAGTGGTTTCCTGCACCAACACAAGTGCGAAAAGTGGTTTTTCAACACTAACACAAGTGCGAAAAGTGGTTATTCAACACTAACACAAGTGCAGAAAGTGTTTTTTCCACACTAATACAAGTGCAAAAGTGGTTGCCTGCACCAACACAAGTGCGAAAAGTGGTTTTTCAACACTAACACAAGTGCGAAAAGTGGTTTTTCTACACTAACACAGGTGCGAAAAGTGGTTTTTCAACACTAACACAAGTGCGAACAGTGGTTTTTCCACACTAATACAAGTGCAAAAGTGGTTTCCTGCACCAACACAAGTGCGAAAAGTCGTTTTTCAACACTAACACAAGTGCGAAAAGTGGTTTTTCAACACTATCACAAGTGCAAAAAGTGTTTTTTCCACACTAATACAAGTGCAAAAGTGGTTTTTCAACACTAACACAAGTGTGAAAAGTGGTTTTTCCACACTATCACAAGTGCAAAAAGTGTTTTTTCCACACTAATACAAGTGCAAAAGTGGTTTCCTGCACCAACACAAGTGCGAAAAGTGGTTTTTCAACACTAACACAAGTGCGAAAAGTGGCTTTTCAACACTAACACAAGTGCGAAAAGTGGTTTTTCAACACTATCACAAGTGCAAAAAATGTTTTTTCCACACTAATACAAGTGCAAAAGTGGTTTCCTGCACCAACACAAGTGCGAAAAGTGGTTTTTCAATACTAACACAAGTGCGAAAAGTGGTTTTTCAACACTAACACAAGTGCGAAAAGTGTTTTTTCCACATTAATACAAGTGCAAAAGTGGTTTCCTGCACCAACACAAGTGTGAAAAGTGGTTTTTCAACACTAACACAAGTGCGAAAAGTGGTTTTTCAACACTAACACAAGTGCAAAAAGTGGTTTTTCAACACTAATACAAGTGCAAAAGTGGTTTCCTGCACCAACACAAGTGCGAAAAGTGGTTTTTCAACACTAACACAAGTGCAAAAAGTGGTTTTTCAACACTAACACAAGTGTGAAAAGTGGTTTTTCAACACTATCACAAGTGCAAAAAGTGTTTTTTCCACACTAATAAAAGTGCAAAAGTGGTTTCCCGCACCAACACAAGTGCGAAAAGTGGTTTTTCAACACTAACACAAGTGCAAAAAGTGTTTTTTCCACACTAATACAAGTGCAAAAGTGGTTTCCTGCACTAACACAAGTGCGAAAAGTGGTTTTTTCCACACTAATACAAGTGCAAAAGTGGTTTCCTGCACCAACACAAGTGCGAAAAGTCGTTTTTCAACACTAACACAAGTGCGAAAAGTGGTTTTTCAACACTATCACAAGTGCAAAAAGTGTTTTTTCCACACTAATACAAGTGCAAAAGTGGTTTTTCAACACTAACACAAGTGCGAAAAGTGGTTTTTCAACACTATTACAAGTGCAAAAAGTGTTTTTTCCACACTAATACAAGTGCAAAAGTGGTTTCCTGCACCAACACAAGTGCGAAAAGTCGTTTTTCAACACTAACACAAGTGCGAAAAGTGGTTTTTCAACACTATCACAAGTGCAAAAGTGGTTTCCTGCACCAACACAAGTGCGAAAAGTGGTTTTTCAACACTAACACAAGTGCGAAAAGTGGTTATTCAACACTAACACAAGTGCAGAAAGTGTTTTTTCCACACTAATACAAGTGCAAAAGTGGTTGCCTGCACCAACACAAGTGCGAAAAGTGGTTTTTCAACACTAACACAAGTGCGAAAAGTGGTTTTTCTACACTAACACAGGTGCGAAAAGTGGTTTTTCAACACTAACACAAGTGCGAACAGTGGTTTTTCCACACTAATACAAGTGCAAAAGTGGTTTCCTGCACCAACACAAGTGCGAAAAGTCGTTTTTCAACACTAACACAAGTGCGAAAAGTGGTTTTTCAACACTATCACAAGTGCAAAAAGTGTTTTTTCCACACTAATACAAGTGCAAAAGTGGTTTTTCAACACTAACACAAGTGTGAAAAGTGGTTTTTCCACACTATCACAAGTGCAAAAAGTGTTTTTTCCACACTAATACAAGTGCAAAAGTGGTTTCCTGCACCAACACAAGTGCGAAAAGTGGTTTTTCAACACTAACACAAGTGCGAAAAGTGGCTTTTCAACACTAACACAAGTGCGAAAAGTGGTTTTTCAACACTATCACAAGTGCAAAAAATGTTTTTTCCACACTAATACAAGTGCAAAAGTGGTTTCCTGCACCAACACAAGTGCGAAAAGTGGTTTTTCAATACTAACACAAGTGCGAAAAGTGGTTTTTCAACACTAACACAAGTGCGAAAAGTGTTTTTTCCACATTAATACAAGTGCAAAAGTGGTTTCCTGCACCAACACAAGTGTGAAAAGTGGTTTTTCAACACTAACACAAGTGCGAAAAGTGGTTTTTCAACACTAACACAAGTGCAAAAAGTGGTTTTTCAACACTAATACAAGTGCAAAAGTGGTTTCCTGCACCAACACAAGTGCGAAAAGTGGTTTTTCAACACTAACACAAGTGCAAAAAGTGGTTTTTCAACACTAACACAAGTGCGAAAAGTGGTTTTTCAACACTATCACAAGTGCAAAAAGTGTTTTTTCCACACTAATAAAAGTGCAAAAGTGGTTTCCCGCACCAACACAAGTGCGAAAAGTGGTTTTTCAACACTAACACAAGTGCAAAAAGTGTTTTTTCCACACTAATACAAGTGCAAAAGTGGTTTCCTGCACTAACACAAGTGCGAAAAGTGGTTTTTCAACACTAACACAAGTGCAAAAAGTGTATTTTCCACACTAATAGAAGTGCAAAGGTGGTTTCCTGCACCAACACAAGTGCGGAAAGTGGTTTTTCAACACTAACACAAGTGCGAAAAGTGGTTTTTCAACACTAACACAAGTGCGAAAAGTCGTTTTTCAACACTATCACAAGTGCAAAAAGTGGTTTTTCCACACTAATAGAAGTGCAAAGGTGGTTTCCTGCACCAACACAAGTGCGGAAAGTGGTTTTTCAACACTAACACACGTGCGAAAAGTGGTTTTTCAACACTATCACAAGTGCAAAAGTGGTTTCCTGCACCAACACAAGTGCGAAAAGTGGTTTTTCAACACTAACACAAGTGCGAAAAGTGGTTATTCAACACTAACACAAGTGCAAAAAGTGTTTTTTCCACACTACTACAAGTGCAAAAGTGGTTTCCTGCACCAACACAAGTGCAAAAAGTGGTTTTTCAACACTAACACAAGTGCGAAAAGTGGTTTTTCTACACTAACACAGGTGCGAAAAGTGGTTTTTCAACACTAACACAAGTGCGAACAGTGGTTTTTCCACACTAATACAAGTGCAAAAGTGGTTTCCTCCACCAACACAAGTGCGAAAAGTCGTTTTTCAACACTAACACAAGTGCGAAAAGTGGTTTTTCAACACTATCACAAGTGCAAAAAGTGTTTTTTCCACACTAATACAAGTGCAAAAGTGGTTTTTCAACACTAACACAAGTGCGAAAAGTGGTTTTTCAACACTATTACAAGTGCAAAAAGTGTTTTTTCCACACTAATACAAGTGCAAAAGTGGTTTCCTGCACCAACACAAGTGCGAAAAGTCGTTTTTCAACACTAACACAAGTGCGAAAATTGGTTTTTCAACACTATCACAAGTGCAAAAGTGGTTTCCTGCACCAACACAAGTGCGAAAAGTGGTTTTTCAACACTAACACAAGTGCGAAAAGTGGTTATTCAACACTAACACAAGTGCAAAAAGTGTTTTTTCCACACTAATACAAGTGCAAAAGTGGTTTCCTGCACCAACACAAGTCCGAAAAGTGGTTTTTCAACACTAACACAAGTGCGAAAAGTGGTTTTTCTACACTAACACAGGTGTGAAAAGTGGTTTTTCAACACTAACACAAGTGCGAACAGTGGTTTTTCCACACTAATACAAGTGCAAAAGTGGTTTCCTGCACCAACACAAGTGCGAAAAGTCGTTTTTCAACACTAACACAAGTGCGAAAAGTGGTTTTTCAACACTATCACAAGTGCAAAAAGTGTTTTTTCCACACTAATACAAGTGCAAAAGTGGTTTTTCAACACTAACACAAGTGCGAAAAGTGGTTTTTCAACACTATCACAAGTGCAAAAAGTGTTTTTTCCACACTAATACAAGTGCAAAAGTGGTTTCCTGCACCAACACAAGTGCGAAAAGTGGTTTTTCAACACTAACACAAGTGCGAAAAGTCGCTTTTCAACACTAACACAAGTGCGAAAAGTGGTTTTTCAACACTATCACAAGTGCAAAAATTGTTTTTTCCACACGAATAAAAGTGCAAAAGTGGTTTCCCGCACCAACACAAGTGCGAAAAGTGGTTTTTCAACACTAACACAAGTGCGAAAAGTGGTTTTTCAACAATAACACAAGTGCGAAAAGTGGTTTTTTCCACACTAATACAAGTGCAAAAGTGGTTTCCTGCACCAACACAAGTGCGAAAATTGGTTTTTCAACACTAACACAAGTGCAAAAAGTGGTTTTTCAACACTAACACAAGTGCAAAAAGTGGTTTTTCAACACTAATACAAGTGCAAAAGTGGTTTCCTGCACCAACACAAGTGCGAAAAGTGGTTTTTCAACACTAACACAAGTGCAAAAAGTGGTTTTTCAACACTAACACAAGTGCGAAAAGTGGTTTTTCAACACTATCACAAGTGCAAAAAGTGTTTTTTCCACACTAATAAAAGTGCAAAAGTGGTTTCCCGCACCAACACAAGTGCGAAAAGTGGTTTTTCAACACTAACACAAGTGCAAAAAGTGTTTTTTCCACACTAATACAAGTGCAAAAGTGGTTTCCTGCACTAACACAAGTGCGAAAAGTGGTTTTTTCCACACTAATACAAGTGCAAAAGTGGTTTCCTGCACCAACACAAGTGCGAAAAGTCGTTTTTCAACACTAACACAAGTGCGAAAAGTGGTTTTTCAACACTATCACAAGTGCAAAAAGTGTTTTTTCCACACTAATACAAGTGCAAAAGTGGTTTTTCAACACTAACACAAGTGCGAAAAGTGGTTTTTCAACACTATTACAAGTGCAAAAAGTGTTTTTTCCACACTAATACAAGTGCAAAAGTGGTTTCCTGCACCAACACAAGTGCGAAAAGTCGTTTTTCAACACTAACACAAGTGCGAAAAGTGGTTTTTCAACACTATCACAAGTGCAAAAGTGGTTTCCTGCACCAACACAAGTGCGAAAAGTGGTTTTTCAACACTAACACAAGTGCGAAAAGTGGTTATTCAACACTAACACAAGTGCAGAAAGTGTTTTTTCCACACTAATACAAGTGCAAAAGTGGTTGCCTGCACCAACACAAGTGCGAAAAGTGGTTTTTCAACACTAACACAAGTGCGAAAAGTGGTTTTTCTACACTAACACAGGTGCGAAAAGTGGTTTTTCAACACTAACACAAGTGCGAACAGTGGTTTTTCCACACTAATACAAGTGCAAAAGTGGTTTCCTGCACCAACACAAGTGCGAAAAGTCGTTTTTCAACACTAACACAAGTGCGAAAAGTGGTTTTTCAACACTATCACAAGTGCAAAAAGTGTTTTTTCCACACTAATACAAGTGCAAAAGTGGTTTTTCAACACTAACACAAGTGTGAAAAGTGGTTTTTCCACACTATCACAAGTGCAAAAAGTGTTTTTTCCACACTAATACAAGTGCAAAAGTGGTTTCCTGCACCAACACAAGTGCGAAAAGTGGTTTTTCAACACTAACACAAGTGCGAAAAGTGGCTTTTCAACACTAACACAAGTGCGAAAAGTGGTTTTTCAACACTATCACAAGTGCAAAAAATGTTTTTTCCACACTAATACAAGTGCAAAAGTGGTTTCCTGCACCAACACAAGTGCGAAAAGTGGTTTTTCAATACTAACACAAGTGCGAAAAGTGGTTTTTCAACACTAACACAAGTGCGAAAAGTGTTTTTTCCACATTAATACAAGTGCAAAAGTGGTTTCCTGCACCAACACAAGTGTGAAAAGTGGTTTTTCAACACTAACACAAGTGCGAAAAGTGGTTTTTCAACACTAACACAAGTGCAAAAAGTGGTTTTTCAACACTAATACAAGTGCAAAAGTGGTTTCCTGCACCAACACAAGTGCGAAAAGTGGTTTTTCAACACTAACACAAGTGCAAAAAGTGGTTTTTCAACACTAACACAAGTGCGAAAAGTGGTTTTTCAACACTATCACAAGTGCAAAAAGTGTTTTTTCCACACTAATAAAAGTGCAAAAGTGGTTTCCCGCACCAACACAAGTGCGAAAAGTCGTTTTTCAACACTAACACAAGTGCGAAAAGTGGTTTTTCAACACTATCCCAAGTGCAAAAAGTGTTTTTTCCACACTAATACAAGTGCAAAAGTGGTTTTTCAACACTAACACAAGTGCGAAAAGTGGTTTTTCAACACTATTACAAGTGCAAAAAGTGTTTTTTCCACACTAATACAAGTGCAAAAGTGGTTTCCTGCACCAACACAAGTGCGAAAAGTCGTTTTTCAACACTAACACAAGTGCGAAAATTGGTTTTTCAACACTATTTTTTTTTTTTTTTTTTTTTTTTTTTTTTTTGTATACAATATCGAGGCTCGTGAAAGAGCGAACATTAATCACACAGAAAGACAAACCGACACATAAAACATATAACATAGGGAGCGGTAGACAAGATGGGGAGAGAGGGGGAAGGACACAAACACAACATTTGAGAGCAGGGACCGAGAGACATGGAGACATCGAGAGATCTGAGAGAGGGCGAGGGCTTTGGGGGGGGCGTGGGAAGGGGGCAGTGGGAGAGGTATAAAACATATGGACACTGCCAGGACTTCCAGGAAAGAAGTTGGAATTTCAAACAAGGTGGATCTGGGGTGAATTAGCGGGGGTAGAAAAGATCAAGGTTTTGGATGGGGGAAGATAAGAGATGGTGGTGAACAGCTGTTTTAAAGACCTGGAGGGAGGAGTGGGATTGAAGGGAGTGAGGGAGTTTGTTCCAGAGGCGGGAGAAAAGAGGAATGAAAGAGTGAAGGTGAGCGGAGAGCCGAGATTTCGGCAGTTTAACCATCAGAGGGTTGCTGGCAGATCTTGTGCGACCTGTAGGAATATTTGGGGGACAGAGCACAGAGAGAGCTGGGGGTGCAAGGCCGGAGAGGAGTCGGTAGAAGACAGAAAGACCACCTACCTGCCTGCGGTGAGTGAGTGAAAGGCCCTCAGAGATAGCTTCATCGCGGGAGATTCCAATAATTCTGAAAGCTTTGGTTTCAACAGCGTGAAGCCGAGCTAGGTGTGAGGCAGGAGCACCGGCCCATAGGGGAGAACAGTATTCCATTGAGCTGCGGATGAAAGCCTTGTATGTGGTGAGGAGCTCAGGTGTGCCGAGGAAGGACTTCGAACGACGGAGGATGCCCAGTCGGCGACTGGCTTTGGAGGCCAGCTTGGAAATGTGGTTTTCCCAAGAAAGATCATGGCAGATAGTGAGACCCAAAATCTTGAGCGACAGAACTTCTTGGAGAGGATTGTTGAGAAAGTAGATGGGAGGGTTGTCCAGTCGATCTTTTCGGAGAGACATAGTAAGAGTGTGAGATTTGTCAGGATTGAAAGACATGTTCCACTTGTTTGACCAGTCTGTGATTTTGTCCAGGTCTTCAGAGAGTGAGGAGGCAGCAGACTGCCGATCTGAGGGAAGAGGAATGGAGCGGCAGAGAGTGGAGTCATCAGCAAAGAGATAGAGAGGATTTTCGAGAGAGTCAGAGAGATCATTGATGAAGACCAGAAAAAGCACGGGGCCCAGAACACTGCCTTGGGGAACTCCAGCCTGAACAGGAAGAGGAGATGAGAGAAACCCATTCAGGGCCACACGTTGACGACGACTAGAGAGGAAGTCCGCCAGCCATGCGTGGAGATTTCCATGGATACCAAAGGAGGAGAGTTTGGTGAGCAGAGCGGGGTGCCAGACCGTGTCGAAGGCACGTGATATGTCGAGGGAGACAGCTCTAATTTCCTGTTTGGCATTGAGGACCTCCATCCATTGTTGAGACAGCAGAAGCAGCATGTCCAGAGTAGAGTGACCTGGTCTGAAACCAAATTGATGATCAGAGATCAAGCCATTGGAGAAGAGGAAAGATTTCATATCAGAAGCAATGATGGATTCCATGACTTTGCTGATAATTGGGAGAAGGCTGATTGGTCTGTAGTTGCTAGGATCTGTTTTTGCACCTTTTTTGTGCAAAGCGGTGATGTTGGCTGATTTCCAAGCAGATGGCAGTTGACCTTGAGCAAAAGAGAGGGTGAAGAGAACAGAGAGAGGGTGAGATAGAGCAGCAGAGCAGGATTTTAGGACCCGTGGGCTGATGCCGTCGGGTCCAGTTGCAGAATCAGAGTCGAGGGTTGACAGAAACTTTTCCACCTTGTCAGGAGGAAAGGACACGGAGTCCAGGAGCAGCAGGGTACGACTGGGTATGGTGGGTACAGAGAGGGATGGGTTTGGGACACAAGATTTAGAGGCAAACACAGAGTTGAGGCATTCAGCTTTTTCACGTGCGGAGTCAGCTGTGTAGCCGTTTGAGGTAAGGGAGGGGATGGAGGGGGAACAAACACCAGAAACGGATTTGACCAGACGCCACCAGGATTTGGAAGAGGGAGACAGATAAGAGAGTTCGGTCTTGAGAACGGAGAGATATTGTTTCCTGGCTCTCCTGAGGGTGGACACACACTTGTTTCGGGCTTTGTGGAAGGAAATGAGATTTCCTTCCGTTGGATTTGCTTTCCAGGAGACGAAGGCAAGTTGTTTCTGGGCAACAGCCTCACCACAAGATTCCGTGTACCATGGACGGGAGGAAGGGTATGACAACTGAAGACGAGATGGGATAAATCTGTGCATGAGAGAGAGCAATTTACTTTGGAAGAATTCCCAGGATGAGTTGATGTCAGAGGTGGTAGAGATGGGAGACCAGTCCAGATGATTGATGGCTGCTTGAAGACCGTGCCAGTTGGCCTGAGTGAAATGCCAGACTCGTCGACGCTGAGCAGGCTCCCTGAGGATGGTCAGAGAGATGTCCACTTTAACAAGGACATGATCAGATGTTCCGATCGGAGCAGAAGAAGAGCAGCAGACATTTTCAGGGAAGTTAGACATAACCAAGTCCAGAAGAGAAGATGTTCCGTTGACTGAGATCCGGGTCGGGAAATTGACAGATTGTGTCAGTCCCAGTGAGTCGCAGAAGTCCTTTGCTGAGGAGCCATGGCTGGTGAGAGAGGTACCCACACCCAGCCAACTGGCATGATGACAGTTGAAATCACCACATATGAGGAAGAGAGAGTTGGGATGAGTAGATAGAAGTTGGTCCATATCATCAGACAGCGAGATGTAGATGGAGTCATCACTGTTTGGTGGACGGTACAACACACATATGAACAAGAGGTGGGAGCGAAGGGGAAGCCGTAGCCAGAGGTATTCCTGGGGGTGAGGTGGAGAGAGTGCAGTGCAGGGCGAGTGAGGAAGAGAGTTTTTGATAAAGATAGCAACCCCGCCTCCAGGACGAGGCTCAGGTCTATCATACCGGAGGAGGGAGTAGCCCGGGAGAGATACTATGGAATCAGAGACATCATAAAGGAGGAAAGTTTCTGTTAAGCAGATCACGTCTGGTTTGACAGAAGCAACCTGTATGGAGAGATCGGTTAAGTTTGAACGAAGGCCCCGGATGTTTGAGGTCCATACCGTTAATGAAGAGGAAGGGGGAGCATCAGATACAGAACAGGGGGGAGGAGGGGTAGGGTAAGATGTGGAAGAGGTGGAAGAGGTAGGGAGAGCTGTTGAAGGTGTGTCAGAGATTTCAGAATAGCTCGGAGAAAGGGAAGGATGGGGCGGACAAAAAGTTTGATGGTGATTGGGTGAGCCACAATGAGGTGTTATTTGAGGAGGGGGAAGAGCGAGGCAGAAGGTTGGGGGAGATGGAGGTGAGAGTTTGAAGGGGGAAGAAGCGGGGAGGACGCTTTGAGGAGGGGGAGTGAGCGGGGGGAAATTGAGAAGCAATGAGGGTGGGGAGATTTGAAGGGGAGGGGTGAGGGGGGAGTTTGGGAGGGAAGGGACAAGGGGAGGGATTTGAAAGGGATGGGATATGGGGGAGATTTGGAGGGGAGGGGTGAGGCAGGAGTCTAGGAGGGGAGGGGCGAGGGGGCGTCTTGGCGGGGAGGGGTGAGGAGGTAGTTTAGGAGGGAGGGGGCAAGGGGGGAGATTTGAAAGGGATGGGTGATGGGGAAGATTTGGAGGGGAGGGGTGATGGGGAAGATTTGGAGGGGAGGGGTTATGGGAAAGATTTGGAGGGGAGGGGTGAGATTGGATTTTTGAAAGTGTACGATTTATGGGAAACGAACATTTATTGCAAAATGAGTTTCTTGTGACCTTCGAGTTAAAAATACGTTTAAGGACGCTGGATGGAGGATGGAGTGCAGGAGAGTTTAGGGAATGTAGAACAAAGGCACTATAGGAGATGGATTTTTTTTTTGGGATGAATTGATTTGGTGAGCAAGTCGAAAGCAGCCTTTTAAAGAAGAAGAAGAAAAAGGTGTTATAAAATATGACGGAATACATAACTTGAGGGGAAAGTGTAAACATTGAAGGTTAATGAGTGAAAACTATCTGGGGAAATGGGGGAGAAACACGTGGTCGAAGAACGAACGAACGAATAAGAATGAATAAACGAATGAGAACAGAGAAGGGAATTTTTTTTTTTTTTTTTTTTTTTTTTTTTTTGTGTTGAGATTTACACAAGGAAGGAGGCTATGGGTGAAAAGACTGGGAATACAGAGAACGAAAGTTATTGGATCACAAACGACGGACCACTGAGAGAAAAACAAAGCCTCAAGGTTGTACAGTGCACACTGTACAAGGCCTTGCTCGCGACACGGCAGACGATCAATTTATGAAAGATAAACACCGAGAAACAACCAAAGTTGCACACAATAACTTCACACACCGAAAGATAAATACAAAAAGATAAACACTATCACAAGTGCAAAAGTGGTTTCCTGCACCAACACAAGTGCGAAAAGTGGTTTTTCAACACTAACACAAGTGCGAAAAGTGGTTATTCAACACTAACACAAGTGCAAAAAGTGTTTTTTCCACACTAATACAAGTGCAAAAGTGGTTTCCTGCACCAACACAAGTCCGAAAAGTGGTTTTTCAACACTAACACAAGTGCGAAAAGTGGTTTTTCTACACTAACACAGGTGTGAAAAGTGGTTTTTCAACACTAACACAAGTGCGAACAGTGGTTTTTCCACACTAATACAAGTGCAAAAGTGGTTTCCTGCACCAACACAAGTGCGAAAAGTCGTTTTTCAACACTAACACAAGTGCGAAAAGTGGTTTTTCAACACTATCACAAGTGCAAAAAGTGTTTTTTCCACACTAATACAAGTGCAAAAGTGGTTTTTCAACACTAACACAAGTGCGAAAAGTGGTTTTTCAACACTATCACAAGTGCAAAAAGTGTTTTTTCCACACTAATACAAGTGCAAAAGTGGTTTCCTGCACCAACACAAGTGCGAAAAGTGGTTTTTCAACACTAACACAAGTGCGAAAAGTCGCTTTTCAACACTAACACAAGTGCGAAAAGTGGTTTTTCAACACTATCACAAGTGCAAAAATTGTTTTTTCCACACGAATAAAAGTGCAAAAGTGGTTTCCCGCACCAACACAAGTGCGAAAAGTGGTTTTTCAACACTAACACAAGTGCGAAAAGTGGTTTTTCAACAATAACACAAGTGCGAAAAGTGGTTTTTTCCACACTAATACAAGTGCAAAAGTGGTTTCCTGCACCAACACAAGTGCGAAAATTGGTTTTTCAACACTAACACAAGTGCAAAAAGTGGTTTTTCAACACTAACACAAGTGCGAAAAGTGGTTTTTCAACACTAATACAAGTGCAAAAGTGGTTTCCTGCACCAACACAAGTGCGAAAAGTGGTTTTTCAACACTAACACAAGTGCAAAAAGTGGTTTTTCAACACTAACACAAGTGCGAAAAGTGGTTTTTCAACACTATCACAAGTGCAAAAAGTGTTTTTTCCACACTAATAAAAGTGCAAAAGTGGTTTCCCGCACCAACACAAGTGCGAAAAGTGGTTTTTCAACACTAACACAAGTGCAAAAAGTGTTTTTTCCACACTAATACAAGTGCAAAAGTGGTTTCCTGCACTAACACAAGTGCGAAAAGTGGTTTTTTCCACACTAATACAAGTGCAAAAGTGGTTTCCTGCACCAACACAAGTGCGAAAAGTCGTTTTTCAACACTAACACAAGTGCGAAAAGTGGTTTTTCAACACTATCACAAGTGCAAAAAGTGTTTTTTCCACACTAATACAAGTGCAAAAGTGGTTTTTCAACACTAACACAAGTGCGAAAAGTGGTTTTTCAACACTATTACAAGTGCAAAAAGTGTTTTTTCCACACTAATACAAGTGCAAAAGTGGTTTCCTGCACCAACACAAGTGCGAAAAGTCGTTTTTCAACACTAACACAAGTGCGAAAAGTGGTTTTTCAACACTATCACAAGTGCAAAAGTGGTTTCCTGCACCAACACAAGTGCGAAAAGTGGTTTTTCAACACTAACACAAGTGCGAAAAGTGGTTATTCAACACTAACACAAGTGCAGAAAGTGTTTTTTCCACACTAATACAAGTGCAAAAGTGGTTGCCTGCACCAACACAAGTGCGAAAAGTGGTTTTTCAACACTAACACAAGTGCGAAAAGTGGTTTTTCTACACTAACACAGGTGCGAAAAGTGGTTTTTCAACACTAACACAAGTGCGAACAGTGGTTTTTCCACACTAATACAAGTGCAAAAGTGGTTTCCTGCACCAACACAAGTGCGAAAAGTCGTTTTTCAACACTAACACAAGTGCGAAAAGTGGTTTTTCAACACTATCACAAGTGCAAAAAGTGTTTTTTCCACACTAATACAAGTGCAAAAGTGGTTTTTCAACACTAACACAAGTGTGAAAAGTGGTTTTTCCACACTATCACAAGTGCAAAAAGTGTTTTTTCCACACTAATACAAGTGCAAAAGTGGTTTCCTGCACCAACACAAGTGCGAAAAGTGGTTTTTCAACACTAACACAAGTGCGAAAAGTGGCTTTTCAACACTAACACAAGTGCGAAAAGTGGTTTTTCAACACTATCACAAGTGCAAAAAATGTTTTTTCCACACTAATACAAGTGCAAAAGTGGTTTCCTGCACCAACACAAGTGCGAAAAGTGGTTTTTCAATACTAACACAAGTGCGAAAAGTGGTTTTTCAACACTAACACAAGTGCGAAAAGTGTTTTTTCCACACGAATAAAAGTGCAAAAGTGGTTTCCCGCACCAACACAAGTGCGAAAAGTTGTTTTTCAACACTAACACAAGTGCGAAAAGTGGTTTTTCAACAATAACACAAGTGCGAAAAGTGGTTTTTTCCACACTAATACAAGTGCAAAAGTGGTTTCCTGCACCAACACAAGTGCGAAAATTGGTTTTTCAACACTAACACAAGTGCAAAAAGTGGTTTTTCAACACTAACACAAGTGCGAAAAGTGGTTTTTCAACACTAATACAAGTGCAAAAGTGGTTTCCTGCACCAACACAAGTGCGAAAAGTGGTTTTTCAACACTAACACAAGTGCAAAAAGTGGTTTTTCAACACTAACACAAGTGCGAAAAGTGGTTTTTCAACACTATCACAAGTGCAAAAAGTGTTTTTTCCACACTAATAAAAGTGCAAAAGTGGTTTCCCGCACCAACACAAGTGCGAAAAGTGGTTTTTCAACACTAACACAAGTGCAAAAAGTGTTTTTTCCACACTAATACAAGTGCAAAAGTGGTTTCCTGCACTAACACAAGTGCGAAAAGTGGTTTTTTCCACACTAATACAAGTGCAAAAGTGGTTTCCTGCACCAACACAAGTGCGAAAAGTCGTTTTTCAACACTAACACAAGTGCGAAAAGTGGTTTTTCAACACTATCACAAGTGCAAAAAGTGTTTTTTCCACACTAATACAAGTGCAAAAGTGGTTTTTCAACACTAACACAAGTGCGAAAAGTGGTTTTTCAACATTATTACAAGTGCAAAAAGTGTTTTTTCCACACTAATACAAGTGCAAAAGTGGTTTCCTGCACCAACACAAGTGCGAAAAGTCGTTTTTCAACACTAACACAAGTGCGAAAAGTGGTTTTTCAACACTATCACAAGTGCAAAAGTGGTTTCCTGCACCAACACAAGTGCGAAAAGTGGTTTTTCAACACTAACACAAGTGCGAAAAGTGGTTATTCAACACTAACACAAGTGCAGAAAGTGTTTTTTCCACACTAATACAAGTGCAAAAGTGGTTGCCTGCACCAACACAAGTGCGAAAAGTGGTTTTTCAACACTAACACAAGTGCGAAAAGTGGTTTTTCTACACTAACACAGGTGCGAAAAGTGGTTTTTCAACACTAACACAAGTGCGAACAGTGGTTTTTCCACACTAATACAAGTGCAAAAGTGGTTTCCTGCACCAACACAAGTGCGAAAAGTCGTTTTTCAACACTAACACAAGTGCGAAAAGTGGTTTTTCAACACTATCACAAGTGCAAAAAGTGTTTTTTCCACACTAATACAAGTGCAAAAGTGGTTTCCTGCACCAACACAAGTGCGAAAAGTGGTTTTTCAACACTAACACAAGTGCGAAAAGTGGCTTTTCAACACTAACACAAGTGCGAAAAGTGGTTTTTCAACACTATCACAAGTGCAAAAAATGTTTTTTCCACACTAATACAAGTGCAAAAGTGGTTTCCTGCACCAACACAAGTGCGAAAAGTGGTTTTTCAATACTAACACAAGTGCGAAAAGTGGTTTTTCAACACTAACACAAGTGCGAAAAGTGTTTTTTCCACATTAATACAAGTGCAAAAGTGGTTTCCTGCACCAACACAAGTGTGAAAAGTGGTTTTTCAACACTAACACAAGTGCGAAAAGTGGTTTTTCAACACTAACACAAGTGCAAAAAGTGGTTTTTCAACACTAATACAAGTGCAAAAGTGGTTTCCTGCACCAACACAAGTGCGAAAAGTGGTTTTTCAACACTAACACAAGTGCAAAAAGTGGTTTTTCAACACTAACACAAGTGCGAAAAGTGGTTTTTCAACACTATCACAAGTGCAAAAAGTGTTTTTTCCACACTAATAAAAGTGCAAAAGTGGTTTCCCGCACCAACACAAGTGCGAAAAGTGGTTTTTCAACACTAACACAAGTGCAAAAAGTGTTTTTTCCACACTAATACAAGTGCAAAAGTGGTTTCCTGCACTAACACAAGTGCGAAAAGTGGTTTTTCAACACTAACACAAGTGCAAAAAGTGTATTTTCCACACTAATAGAAGTGCAAAGGTGGTTTCCTGCACCAACACAAGTGCGGAAAGTGGTTTTTCAACACTAACACAAGTGCGAAAAGTGGTTTTTCAACACTAACACAAGTGCGAAAAGTCGTTTTTCAACACTATCACAAGTGCAAAAAGTGGTTTTTCCACACTAATAGAAGTGCAAAGGTGGTTTCCTGCACCAACACAAGTGCGGAAAGTGGTTTTTCAACACTAACACACGTGCGAAAAGTGGTTTTTCAACACTATCACAAGTGCAAAAGTGGTTTCCTGCACCAACACAAGTGCGAAAAGTGGTTTTTCAACACTAACACAAGTGCGAAAAGTGGTTATTCAACACTAACACAAGTGCAAAAAGTGTTTTTTCCACACTACTACAAGTGCAAAAGTGGTTTCCTGCACCAACACAAGTGCAAAAAGTGGTTTTTCAACACTAACACAAGTGCGAAAAGTGGTTTTTCTACACTAACACAGGTGCGAAAAGTGGTTTTTCAACACTAACACAAGTGCGAACAGTGGTTTTTCCACACTAATACAAGTGCAAAAGTGGTTTCCTCCACCAACACAAGTGCGAAAAGTCGTTTTTCAACACTAACACAAGTGCGAAAAGTGGTTTTTCAACACTAACACAGGTGTGAAAAGTGGTTTTTCAACACTAACACAAGTGCGAACAGTGGTTTTTCCACACTAATACAAGTGCAAAAGTGGTTTCCTGCACCAACACAAGTGCGAAAAGTCGTTTTTCAACACTAACACAAGTGCGAAAAGTGGTTTTTCAACACTATCACAAGTGCAAAAAGTGTTTTTTCCACACTAATACAAGTGCAAAAGTGGTTTTTCAACACTAACACAAGTGCGAAAAGTGGTTTTTCAACACTATCACAAGTGCAAAAAGTGTTTTTTCCACACTAATACAAGTGCAAAAGTGGTTTCCTGCACCAACACAAGTGCGAAAAGTGGTTTTTCAACACTAACACAAGTGCGAAAAGTCGCTTTTCAACACTAACACAAGTGCGAAAAGTGGTTTTTCAACACTATCACAAGTGCAAAAATTGTTTTTTCCACACGAATAAAAGTGCAAAAGTGGTTTCCCGCACCAACACAAGTGCGAAAAGTGGTTTTTCAACACTAACACAAGTGCGAAAAGTGGTTTTTCAACAATAACACAAGTGCGAAAAGTGGTTTTTTCCACACTAATACAAGTGCAAAAGTGGTTTCCTGCACCAACACAAGTGCGAAAATTGGTTTTTCAACACTAACACAAGTGCAAAAAGTGGTTTTTCAACACTAACACAAGTGCGAAAAGTGGTTTTTCAACACTAATACAAGTGCAAAAGTGGTTTCCTGCACCAACACAAGTGCGAAAAGTGGTTTTTCAACACTAACACAAGTGCAAAAAGTGGTTTTTCAACACTAACACAAGTGCGAAAAGTGGTTTTTCAACACTATCACAAGTGCAAAAAGTGTTTTTTCCACACTAATAAAAGTGCAAAAGTGGTTTCCCGCACCAACACAAGTGCGAAAAGTGGTTTTTCAACACTAACACAAGTGCAAAAAGTGTTTTTTCCACACTAATACAAGTGCAAAAGTGGTTTCCTGCACTAACACAAGTGCGAAAAGTGGTTTTTTCCACACTAATACAAGTGCAAAAGTGGTTTCCTGCACCAACACAAGTGCGAAAAGTCGTTTTTCAACACTAACACAAGTGCGAAAAGTGGTTTTTCAACACTATCACAAGTGCAAAAAGTGTTTTTTCCACACTAATACAAGTGCAAAAGTGGTTTTTCAACACTAACACAAGTGCGAAAAGTGGTTTTTCAACACTATTACAAGTGCAAAAAGTGTTTTTTCCACACTAATACAAGTGCAAAAGTGGTTTCCTGCACCAACACAAGTGCGAAAAGTCGTTTTTCAACACTAACACAAGTGCGAAAAGTGGTTTTTCAACACTATCACAAGTGCAAAAGTGGTTTCCTGCACCAACACAAGTGCGAAAAGTGGTTTTTCAACACTAACACAAGTGCGAAAAGTGGTTATTCAACACTAACACAAGTGCAGAAAGTGTTTTTTCCACACTAATACAAGTGCAAAAGTGGTTGCCTGCACCAACACAAGTGCGAAAAGTGGTTTTTCAACACTAACACAAGTGCGAAAAGTGGTTTTTCTACACTAACACAGGTGCGAAAAGTGGTTTTTCAACACTAACACAAGTGCGAACAGTGGTTTTTCCACACTAATACAAGTGCAAAAGTGGTTTCCTGCACCAACACAAGTGCGAAAAGTCGTTTTTCAACACTAACACAAGTGCGAAAAGTGGTTTTTCAACACTATCACAAGTGCAAAAAGTGTTTTTTCCACACTAATACAAGTGCAAAAGTGGTTTTTCAACACTAACACAAGTGTGAAAAGTGGTTTTTCCACACTATCACAAGTGCAAAAAGTGTTTTTTCCACACTAATACAAGTGCAAAAGTGGTTTCCTGCACCAACACAAGTGCGAAAAGTGGTTTTTCAACACTAACACAAGTGCGAAAAGTGGCTTTTCAACACTAACACAAGTGCGAAAAGTGGTTTTTCAACACTATCACAAGTGCAAAAAATGTTTTTTCCACACTAATACAAGTGCAAAAGTGGTTTCCTGCACCAACACAAGTGCGAAAAGTGGTTTTTCAATACTAACACAAGTGCGAAAAGTGGTTTTTCAACACTAACACAAGTGCGAAAAGTGTTTTTTCCACACGAATAAAAGTGCAAAAGTGGTTTCCCGCACCAACACAAGTGCGAAAAGTTGTTTTTCAACACTAACACAAGTGCGAAAAGTGGTTTTTCAACAATAACACAAGTGCGAAAAGTGGTTTTTTCCACACTAATACAAGTGCAAAAGTGGTTTCCTGCACCAACACAAGTGCGAAAATTGGTTTTTCAACACTAACACAAGTGCAAAAAGTGGTTTTTCAACACTAACACAAGTGCGAAAAGTGGTTTTTCAACACTAATACAAGTGCAAAAGTGGTTTCCTGCACCAACACAAGTGCGAAAAGTGGTTTTTCAACACTAACACAAGTGCAAAAAGTGGTTTTTCAACACTAACACAAGTGCGAAAAGTGGTTTTTCAACACTATCACAAGTGCAAAAAGTGTTTTTTCCACACTAATAAAAGTGCAAAAGTGGTTTCCCGCACCAACACAAGTGCGAAAAGTGGTTTTTCAACACTAACACAAGTGCAAAAAGTGTTTTTTCCACACTAATACAAGTGCAAAAGTGGTTTCCTGCACTAACACAAGTGCGAAAAGTGGTTTTTTCCACACTAATACAAGTGCAAAAGTGGTTTCCTGCACCAACACAAGTGCGAAAAGTCGTTTTTCAACACTAACACAAGTGCGAAAAGTGGTTTTTCAACACTATCACAAGTGCAAAAAGTGTTTTTTCCACACTAATACAAGTGCAAAAGTGGTTTTTCAACACTAACACAAGTGCGAAAAGTGGTTTTTCAACATTATTACAAGTGCAAAAAGTGTTTTTTCCACACTAATACAAGTGCAAAAGTGGTTTCCTGCACCAACACAAGTGCGAAAAGTCGTTTTTCAACACTAACACAAGTGCGAAAAGTGGTTTTTCAACACTATCACAAGTGCAAAAGTGGTTTCCTGCACCAACACAAGTGCGAAAAGTGGTTTTCAACACTAACACAAGTGCGAAAAGTGGTTATTCAACACTAACACAAGTGCAGAAAGTGTTTTTTCCACACTAATACAAGTGCAAAAGTGGTTGCCTGCACCAACACAAGTGCGAAAAGTGGTTTTTCAACACTAACACAAGTGCGAAAAGTGGTTTTTCTACACTAACACAGGTGCGAAAAGTGGTTTTTCAACACTAACACAAGTGCGAACAGTGGTTTTTCCACACTAATACAAGTGCAAAAGTGGTTTCCTGCACCAACACAAGTGCGAAAAGTCGTTTTTCAACACTAACACAAGTGCGAAAAGTGGTTTTTCAACACTATCACAAGTGCAAAAAGTGTTTTTTCCACACTAATACAAGTGCAAAAGTGGTTTTTCAACACTAACACAAGTGTGAAAAGTGGTTTTTCCACACTATCACAAGTGCAAAAAGTGTTTTTTCCACACTAATACAAGTGCAAAAGTGGTTTCCTGCACCAACACAAGTGCGAAAAGTGGTTTTTCAACACTAACACAAGTGCGAAAAGTGGCTTTTCAACACTAACACAAGTGCGAAAAGTGGTTTTTCAACACTATCACAAGTGCAAAAAATGTTTTTTCCACACTAATACAAGTGCAAAAGTGGTTTCCTGCACCAACACAAGTGCGAAAAGTGGTTTTTCAATACTAACACAAGTGCGAAAAGTGGTTTTTCAACACTAACACAAGTGCGAAAAGTGTTTTTTCCACATTAATACAAGTGCCAAAAGTGGTTTCCTGCACCAACACAAGTGTGAAAAGTGGTTTTTCAACACTAACACAAGTGCGAAAAGTGGTTTTTCAACACTAACACAAGTGCAAAAAGTGGTTTTTCAACACTAATACAAGTGCAAAAGTGGTTTCCTGCACCAACACAAGTGCGAAAAGTGGTTTTTCAACACTAACACAAGTGCAAAAAGTGGTTTTTCAACACTAACACAAGTGCGAAAAGTGGTTTTTCAACACTATCACAAGTGCAAAAAGTGTTTTTTTCCACACTAATAAAAGTGCAAAAGTGGTTTCCCGCACCAACACAAGTGCGAAAAGTGGTTTTTCAACACTAACACAAGTGCAAAAAGTGTTTTTTCCACACTAATACAAGTGCAAAAGTGGTTTCCTGCACTAACACAAGTGCGAAAAGTGGTTTTTCAACACTAACACAAGTGCAAAAAGTGTATTTTCCACACTAATAGAAGTGCAAAGGTGGTTTCCTGCACCAACACAAGTGCGGAAAGTGGTTTTTCAACACTAACACAAGTGCGAAAAGTGGTTTTTCAACACTAACACAAGTGCGAAAAGTCGTTTTTCAACACTATCACAAGTGCAAAAAGTGGTTTTTCCACACTAATAGAAGTGCAAAGGTGGTTTCCTGCACCAACACAAGTGCGGAAAGTGGTTTTTCAACACTAACACACGTGCGAAAAGTGGTTTTTCAACACTATCACAAGTGCAAAAGTGGTTTCCTGCACCAACACAAGTGCGAAAAGTGGTTTTTCAACACTAACACAAGTGCGAAAAGTGGTTATTCAACACTAACACAAGTGCAAAAAGTGTTTTTTCCACACTACTACAAGTGCAAAAGTGGTTTCCTGCACCAACACAAGTGCAAAAAGTGGTTTTTCAACACTAACACAAGTGCGAAAAGTGGTTTTTCTACACTAACACAGGTGCGAAAAGTGGTTTTTCAACACTAACACAAGTGCGAACAGTGGTTTTTCCACACTAATACAAGTGCAAAAGTGGTTTCCTCCACCAACACAAGTGCGAAAAGTCGTTTTTCAACACTAACACAAGTGCGAAAAGTGGTTTTTCAACACTATCACAAGTGCAAAAAGTGTTTTTTCCACACTAATACAAGTGCAAAAGTGGTTTTTCAACACTAACACAAGTGCGAAAAGTGGTTTTTCAACACTATTACAAGTGCAAAAAGTGTTTTTTCCACACTAATACAAGTGCAAAAGTGGTTTCCTGCACCAACACAAGTGCGAAAAGTCGTTTTTCAACACTAACACAAGTGCGAAAATTGGTTTTTCAACACTATCACAAGTGCAAAAGTGGTTTCCTGCACCAACACAAGTGCGAAAAGTGGTTTTTCAACACTAACACAAGTGCGAAAAGTGGTTATTCAACACTAACACAAGTGCAAAAAGTGTTTTTTCCACACTAATACAAGTGCAAAAGTGGTTTCCTGCACCAACACAAGTCCGAAAAGTGGTTTTTCAACACTAACACAAGTGCGAAAAGTGGTTTTTCTACACTAACACAGGTGTGAAAAGTGGTTTTTCAACACTAACACAAGTGCGAACAGTGGTTTTTCCACACTAATACAAATGCAAAAGTGGTTTCCTGCACCAACACAAGTGCGAAAAGTCGTTTTTCAACACTAACACAAGTGCGAAAAGTGGTTTTTCAACACTATCACAAGTGCAAAAAGTGTTTTTTCCACACTAATACAAGTGCAAAAGTGGTTTTTCAACACTAACACAAGTGCGAAAAGTGGTTTTTCAACACTATCACAAGTGCAAAAAGTGTTTTTTCCACACTAATACAAGTGAAAAAGTGGTTTCCTGCACCAACACAAGTGCGAAAAGTGGTTTTTCAACACTAACACAAGTGCGAAAAGTCGCTTTTCAACACTAACACAAGTGCGAAAAGTGGTTTTTCAACACTATCACAAGTGCAAAAATTGTTTTTTCCACACGAATAAAAGTGCAAAAGTGGTTTCCCGCACCAACACAAGTGCGAAAAGTGGTTTTTCAACACTAACACAAGTGCGAAAAGTGGTTTTTCAACAATAACACAAGTGCGAAAAGTGGTTTTTTCCACACTAATACAAGTGCAAAAGTGGTTTCCTGCACCAACACAAGTGCGAAAATTGGTTTTTCAACACTAACACAAGTGCGAAAAGTGGTTTTTCAACACTATCACAAGTGCAAAAAGTGTTTTTTCCACACTAATACAAGTGCAAAAGTGGTTTCCTGCACCAACACAAGTGCGAAAAGTGGTTTATCAACACTAACACAAGTGCAAAAAGTGTTTTTTCCACACTAATACAAGTGCAAAAGTGGTTTCCTGCACCAACACAAGTGCGAAAAGTGGTTTTTCAACACTAACACAAGTGCGAAAAGTGGTTTTTCAACACTAACACAAGTGCGAAAAGTGGTTTTTCAACACTATCACAAGTGCAAAAAGTGTTTTTTCCACACTAATACAAGTGCAAAAGTGGTTTCCTGCACCAACACAAGTGCGAAAAGTGGTTTTTCAACACTAACACAAGTGCGAAAAGTGGTTTTTCAACACTAACACAAGTGCAAAAAGTGGTTTTTCAACACTAATACAAGTGCAAAAGTGGTTTCCTGCACCAACACAAGTGCGAAAAGTGGTTTTTCAACACTAACACAAGTGCAAAAAGTGGTTTTTCAACACTAACCCAAGTGCGAAAAGTGGTTTTTCAACACTATCACAAGTGCAAAAAGTGTTTTTTCCACACTAATAAAAGTGCAAAAGTGGTTTCCCGCACCAACACAAGTGCGAAAAGTGGTTTTTAAACACTAACACAAGTGCAAAAATTGTTTTTTCCACACTAATACAAGTGCAAAAGTGGTTTCCTGCACTAACACAAGTGCGAAAAGTGGTTTTTCAACACTAACACAAGTGCAAAAAGTGTATTTTCCACACTAATACAAGTACAAAAGTGGTTTCCTGCACCAACACAAGTGCGAAAAGTGGTTTTTCAACACTAACACAAGTGCGAAAAGTGGTTTTTCAACACTAACACAAATGCGAAAAGTCGTTTTTCAACACTATCACAACTGCAAAAAGTGGTTTTTCCACACTAATAGAAGTGCAAAGGTGGTTTCCTGCACCAACACAAGTGCGGAAAGTGGTTTTTCAACACTAACACACGTGCGAAAAGTGGTTTCCTGCACCAACACAAGTGCGAAAAGTGGTTTTTCAACACTAACACAAGTGCGAAAAGTGGATTTTCAACACTAACACAAGTGCGAAAAGTGGTTTTTCAACACTATCACAAGTGCAAAAAGTGTGTTTTCCACACTAATACAAGTGCAAAAGTGGTTTCCTGCACCAACACAAGTGCGAAAAGTGGTTTTTCAACACTAACACAAGTGCGAAAATTGGTTTTTCAACACTAACACAAGTGCGAAAAGTGGTTTTTCCACACTAATACAAGTGCAAAAAGTGGGTTTTCAACACTAACACAAGTGCGAAAAGTGGTTTTTCAACACTATCACAAGTGCAAAAAGTATTTTTTTTCCAACTAATACAAGTGCAAAAGTGGTTTCCTGCACCAACACAAGTGCGAAAAGTGGTTTTTCAACACTAACACAAGTGCGAAAAGTGGTTTTTCAACACTAACACAAGTGCGATAAGTGGTTTTTCCACACTAATAGAAGTGCAAAAGTGGTTTCCTGCACCAACACAAGTGCGAAAAGTGGTTTTTCAACACTAACACAAGTGCGAAAAGTGGTTTTTCAACACTATCACAAGTGCAAAAAGTGTTTTTCCCACACTAATACAAGTGCAAAAGTGGTTTCCTGCACCAACACAAGTGCGAAAAGTGGTTTTTCAACACTAACACAAGTGCGAAAAGTGGTTTTTCAACACTAACACAAGTGCGAAAAGTGGTTTTTCAACACTAACACAAGTGCGAAAAGTGGTTTTTCAACACTAACACAAGTGCAAAAGTGGTTTCCTGCACCAACACAAGTGCAAAAAGTGTTTTTTCAACACTAATACAAGTGCAAAAGTGGTTTCCTGCACCAACACAAGTGCGAAAAGTGGTTTTTCAACACTAACACAAGTGCGAAAAGTGGTTTTTCAACACTAACACAAGTGCGAAAAGTGGTTTTTCAACACTATCACAAGTGCAAAAAGTGTTTTTTCCACACTTATACAAGTGCAAAAGAGGTTTCCTGCACCAACACAAGTGCGAAAAGTGGTTTTTCAACACTAACACAAGTGCGAAAAGTGGTTTTTCAACACTAACACAAGTGCGAAAAGTGGTTTTTCCACACTAATACAAGTGCAAAAGTGGTTTCCTGCACCAACACAAGTGCAAAAAGTGGTTTTTCAACACTAACACAAGTGCAAAAAGTGGTTTTTCAACACTAACACAAGTGCGAAAAGTGTTTTTTCCACACTAATACAAGTGCAAAAGTGGTTTCCTGCACCAACACAAGTGTGAAAAGTGGTTTTTCAACACTAACACAAGTGCGAAAAGTGGTTTTTCAACACTAACACAAGTGCGAAAAGTGGTTTTTCCACACTAATACAAGTGCAAAAGTGGTTTCCTGCAGCAACACAAGTGCGAAAAGTGGTTTTTCAACGCTAAAACAAGTGCGAAAAGTGGTTTTTCAACACTATCACAAGTGCAAAAAGTGTTTTTTCCACACTAATACAAGTGCAAAAGTGGTTTCCTGCACCAACACAAGTGTGAAAAGTGGTTTTTCAACACTAACACATGTGCGAAAAGTGGTTTTTCAACACTATCACAAGTGCAAAAAATGTTTTTTCCACACTAATACAAGTGCAAAAGTGGTTTCCTGCACCAACACAAGTGCGAAAAGTGGTTTTTCAACACTAACACAAGTGCGAAAAGTGGTTTTTCAACACTAACACAAGTGCGAAAAGTGTTTTTTCCACACTAATACAATTGCAAAAGTGGTTTCCTGCACCAACACAAGTGTGAAAAGTGGTTTTTCAACACTAACACAAGTGCGAAAAGTGGTTTTTCAACACTAACACAAGTGCAAAAAGTGGTTTTTCAACACTAATACAAGTGCAAAAGTGGTTTCCTGCACCAACACAAGTGCGAAAAGTGGTTTTTCAACACTAACACAATTGCAAAAAGTGGTTTTTCAACACTAACCCAAGTGCGAAAAGTGGTTTTTCAACACAATCACAAGTGCAAAAAGTGTTTTTTCCACACTAATAAAAGTGCAAAAGTGGTTTCCCGCACCAACACAAGTGCGAAAAGTGGTTTTTCAACACTAACACAAGTGCAAAAATTGTTTTTTCCACACTAATACAAGTGAAAAAGTGGTTTCCTGCACTAACACAAGTGCGAAAAGTGGTTTTTCAACACTAACACAAGTGCAAAAAGTGTATTTTCCACACTAATACAAGTACAAAAGTGGTTTCCTGCACCAACACAAGTGCGAAAAGTGGTTTTTCAACACTAACACAAGTGCGAAAAGTGGTTTTTCAACACTAACACAAGTGCGAAAAGTCGTTTTTCAACACTATCACAAGTGCAAAAAGTGGTTTTCCACACTAATAGAAGTGCAAAGGTGGTTTCCTGCACCAACACAAGTGCGGAAAGTGGTTTTTCAACACTAACACACGTGCGAAAAGTGGTTTTTCAACACTATCACAAGTGCAAAAGTGGTTTCCTGCACCAACACAAGTGCGAAAAGTGGTTTTTCAACACTAACACAAGTGCGAAAAGTGGTTATTCAACACTAACACAAGTGCAAAAAGTGTTTTTTCCACACTAATACAAGTGCAAAAGTGGTTTCCTGCACCAACACAAGTGCGAAAAGTGGTTTTTCAACACTAACACAAGTGCGAAAAGTGGTTTTTCTACACTAACACAGGTGTGAAAAGTGGTTTTTCAACACTAACACAAGTGCGAACAGTGGTTTTTCCACACTAATACAAGTGCAAAAGTGGTTTCCTGCACCAACACAAGTGCGAAAAGTCGTTTTTCAACACTAACACAAGTGCGAAAAGTGGGTTTTCAACACTATCACAAGTGCAAAAAGTGTTTTTTCCACACCAATACAAGTGCAAAAGTGGTTTTTCAACACTAACACAAGTGCGAAAAGTGGTTTTTCAACACTATTACAAGTGCAAAAAGTTTTTTTCCACACTAATACAAGTGCAAAAGTGGTTTCCTGCACCAACACAAGTGCGAAAAGTCGTTTTTCAACACTAACACAAGTGCGAAAAGTGGTTTTTCAACACTATCACAAGTGCAAAAGTGGTTTCCTGCACCAACACAAGTGCGAAAAGTGGTTTTTCAACACTAACACAAGTGCGAAAAGTGGTTATTCAACACTAACACAAGTGCAGAAAGTGTTTTTTCCACACTAATACAAGTGCAAAAGTGGTTTCCTGCACCAACACAAGTGCGAAAAGTGGTTTTTCAACACTAACACAAGTGCGAAAAGTGGATTTTCAACACTAACACAAGTGCGAAAAGTGGTTTTTCAACACTATCACAAGTGCAAAAAGTGTGTTTTCCACACTAATACAAGTGCAAAAGTGGTTTCCTGCACCAACACAAGTGCGAAAAGTGGTTTTTCAACACTAACACAAGTGCGAAAATTGGTTTTTCAACACTAACACAAGTGCGAAAAGTGGTTTTTCCACACTAATACAAGTGCAAAAAGTGGGTTTTCAACACTAACACAAGTGCGAAAAGTGGTTTTTCAACACTATCACAAGTGCAAAAAGTATTTTTTTTCCAACTAATACAAGTGCAAAAGTGGTTTCCTGCACCAACACAAGTGCGAAAAGTGGTTTTTCAACACTAACACAAGTGCGAAAAGTGGTTTTTCAACACTAACACAAGTGCGATAAGTGGTTTTTCCACACTAATAGAAGTGCAAAAGTGGTTTCCTGCACCAACACAAGTGCGAAAAGTGGGTTTTCAACACTAACACAAGTGCGAAAAGTGGTTTTTCAACACTAACACAAGTGCGAAAAGTGGTTTTTCAACACTAACACAAGTGCGAAAAGTGGTTTTTCAACACTAACACAAGTGCAAAAGTGGTTTCCTGCACCAACACAAGTGCAAAAAGTGTTTTTTCAACACTAATACAAGTGCAAAAGTGGTTTCCTGCACCAACACAAGTGCGAAAAGTGGTTTTTCAACACTAACACAAGTGCGAAAAGTGGTTTTTCAACACTAACACAAGTGCGAAAAGTGGTTTTTCAACACTATCACAAGTGCAAAAAGTGTTTTTTCCACACTTATACAAGTGCAAAAGAGGTTTCCTGCACCAACACAAGTGCGAAAAGTGGTTTTTCAACACTAACACAAGTGCGAAAAGTGGTTTTTCAACACTAACACAAGTGCGAAAAGTGGTTTTGCCACACTAATACAAGTGCAAAAGTGGTTTCCTGCACCAACACAAGTGCAAAAAGTGGTTTTTCAACACTAACACAAGTGCAAAAAGTGGTTTTTCAACACTAACACAAGTGCGAAAAGTGTTTTTTCCACACTAATACAAGTGCAAAAGTGGTTTCCTGCACCAACACAAGTGTGAAAAGTGGTTTTTCAACACTAACACAAGTGCGAAAAGTGGTTTTTCAACACTAACACAAGTGCGAAAAGTGGTTTTTCCACACTAATACAAGTGCAAAAGTGGTTTCCTGCAGCAACACAAGTGCGAAAAGTGGTTTTTCAACGCTAAAACAAGTGCGAAAAGTGGTTTTTCAACACTATCACAAGTGCAAAAAGTGTTTTTTCCACACTAATACAAGTGCAAAAGTGGTTTCCTGCACCAACACAAGTGTGAAAAGTGGTTTTTCAACACTAACACAAGTGCGAAAAGTGGTTTTTCAACACTATCACAAGTGCAAAAAATGTTTTTTCCACACTAATACAAGTGCAAAAGTGGTTTCCTGCACCAACACAAGTGCGAAAAGTGGTTTTTCAACACTAACACGAGTGCGAAAAGTGGTTTTTCAACACTAACACAAGTGCGAAAAGTGTTTTTTCCACACTAATACAATTGCAAAAGTGGTTTCCTGCACCAACACAAGTGTGAAAAGTGGTTTTTCAACACTAACACAAGTGCGAAAAGTGGTTTTTCAACACTAACACAAGTGCAAAAAGTGGTTTTTCAACACTAATACAAGTGCAAAAGTGGTTTCCTGCACCAACACAAGTGCGAAAAGTGGTTTTTCAACACTAACACAAGTGCAAAAAGTGGTTTTTCAACACTAACCCAAGTGCGAAAAGTGGTTTTTCAACACTATCACAAGTGCAAAAAGTGTTTTTTCCACACTAATAAAAGTGCAAAAGTGGTTTCCCGCACCAACACAAGTGCGAAAAGTGGTTTTTCAACACTAACACAAGTGCAAAAATTGTTTTTTCCACACTAATACAAGTGCAAAAGTGGTTTCCTGCACCAACACAAGTGCGAAAATTGGTTTTTCAACACTAACACAAGTGCGAAAAGTGGTTTTTCAACACTATCACAAGTGCAAAAAGTGTTTTTTCCACACTAATACAAGTGCAAAAGTGGTTTCCTGCACCAACACAAGTGCGAAAAGTGGTTTTTCAACACTAACACAAGTGCAAAAAGTGTTTTTTCCACACTAATACAAGTGCAAAAGTGGTTTCCTGCACCAACACAAGTGCGAAAAGTGGTTTTTCAACACTAACACAAGTGCGAAAAGTGGTTTTTCAACACTAACACAAGTGCGAAAAGTGGTTTTTCAACACTATCACAAGTGCAAAAAGTGTTTTTTCCACACTAATACAAGTGCAAAAGTGGTTTCCTGCACCAACACAAGTGCGAAAAGTGGTTTTTCAACACTAACACAAGTGCGAAAAGTGGTTTTTCAACACTAACACAAGTGCAAAAAGTGGTTTTTCAACACTAATACAAGTGCAAAAGTGGTTTCCTGCACCAACACAAGTGCGAAAAGTGGTTTTTCAACACTAACACAAGTGCAAAAAGTGGTTTTTCAACACTAACCCAAGTGCGAAAAGTGGTTTTTCAACACTATCACAAGTGCAAAAAGTGTTTTTTCCACACTAATAAAAGTGCAAAAGTGGTTTCCCGCACCAACACAAGTGCGAAAAGTGGTTTTTAAACACTAACACAAGTGCAAAAATTGTTTTTTCCACACTAATACAAGTGCAAAAGTGGTTTCCTGCACTAACACAAGTGCGAAAAGTGGTTTTTCAACACTAACACAAGTGCAAAAAGTGTATTTTCCACACTAATACAAGTACAAAAGTGGTTTCCTGCACCAACACAAGTGCGAAAAGTGGTTTTTCAACACTAACACAAGTGCGAAAAGTGGTTTTTCAACACTAACACAAAGGCGAAAAGTCGTTTTTCAACACTATCACAACTGCAAAAAGTGGTTTTTCCACACTAATAGAAGTGCAAAGGTGGTTTCCTGCACCAACACAAGTGCGGAAAGTGGTTTTTCAACACTAACACACGTGCGAAAAGTGGTTTCCTGCACCAACACAAGTGCGAAAAGTGGTTTTTCAACACTAACACAAGTGCGAAAAGTGGATTTTCAACACTAACACAAGTGCGAAAAGTGGTTTTTCAACACTATCACAAGTGCAAAAAGTGTGTTTTCCACACTAATACAAGTGCAAAAGTGGTTTCCTGCACCAACACAAGTGCGAAAAGTGGTTTTTCAACACTAACACAAGTGCGAAAATTGGTTTTTCAACACTAACACAAGTGCGAAAAGTGGTTTTTCCACACTAATACAAGTGCAAAAAGTGGGTTTTCAACACTAACACAAGTGCGAAAAGTGGTTTTTCAACACTATCACAAGTGCAAAAAGTATTTTTTTTCCAACTAATACAAGTGCAAAAGTGGTTTCCTGCACCAACACAAGTGCGAAAAGTGGTTTTTCAACACTAACACAAGTGCGAAAAGTGGTTTTTCAACACTAACACAAGTGCGATAAGTGGTTTTTCCACACTAATAGAAGTGCAAAAGTGGTTTCCTGCACCAACACAAGTGCGAAAAGTGGTTTTTCAACACTAACACAAGTGCGAAAAGTGGTTTTTCAACACTATCACAAGTGCAAAAAGTGTTTTTCCCACACTAATACAAGTGCAAAAGTGGTTTCCTGCACCAACACAAGTGCGAAAAGTGGTTTTTCAACACTAACACAAGTGCGAAAAGTGGTTTTTCAACACTAACACAAGTGCGAAAAGTGGTTTTTCAACACTAACACAAGTGCGAAAAGTGGTTTTTCAACACTAACACAAGTGCAAAAGTGGTTTCCTGCACCAACACAAGTGCAAAAAGTGTTTTTTCAACACTAATACAAGTGCAAAAGTGGTTTCCTGCACCAACACAAGTGCGAAAAGTGGTTTTTCAACACTAACACAAGTGCGAAAAGTGGTTTTTCAACACTACTAACACAAGTGCGAAAAGTGGTTTTTCAACACTATCACAAGTGCAAAAAGTGTTTTTTCCACACTTATACAAGTGCAAAAGAGGTTTCCTGCACCAACACAAGTGCGAAAAGTGGTTTTTCAACACTAACACAAGTGCGAAAAGTGGTTTTTCAACACTAACACAAGTGCGAAAAGTGGTTTTTCCACACTAATACAAGTGCAAAAGTGGTTTCCTGCACCAACACAAGTGCAAAAAGTGGTTTTTCAACACTAACACAAGTGCAAAAAGTGGTTTTTCAACACTAACACAAGTGCGAAAAGTGTTTTTTCCACACTAATACAAGTGCAAAAGTGGTTTCCTGCACCAACACAAGTGTGAAAAGTGGTTTTTCAACACTAACACAAGTGCGAAAAGTGGTTTTTCAACACTAACACAAGTGCGAAAAGTGGTTTTTCCACACTAATACAAGTGCAAAAGTGGTTTCCTGCAGCAACACAAGTGCGAAAAGTGGTTTTTCAACGCTAAAACAAGTGCGAAAAGTGGTTTTTCAACACTATCACAAGTGCAAAAAGTGTTTTTTCCACACTAATACAAGTGCAAAAGTGGTTTCCTGCACCAACACAAGTGTGAAAAGTGGTTTTTCAACACTAACACATGTGCGAAAAGTGGTTTTTCAACACTATCACAAGTGCAAAAAATGTTTTTTCCACACTAATACAAGTGCAAAAGTGGTTTCCTGCACCAACACAAGTGCGAAAAGTGGTTTTTCAACACTAACACAAGTGCGAAAAGTGGTTTTTCAACACTAACACAAGTGCGAAAAGTGTTTTTTCCACACTAATACAATTGCAAAAGTGGTTTCCTGCACCAACACAAGTGTGAAAAGTGGTTTTTCAACACTAACACAAGTGCGAAAAGTGGTTTTTCAACACTAACACAAGTGCAAAAAGTGGTTTTTCAACACTAATACAAGTGCAAAAGTGGTTTCCTGCACCAACACAAGTGCGAAAAGTGGTTTTTCAACACTAACACAATTGCAAAAAGTGGTTTTTCAACACTAACCCAAGTGCGAAAAGTGGTTTTTCAACACTATCACAAGTGCAAAAAGTGTTTTTTCCACACTAATAAAAGTGCAAAAGTGGTTTCCCGCACCAACACAAGTGCGAAAAGTGGTTTTTCAACACTAACACAAGTGCAAAAATTGTTTTTTCCACACTAATACAAGTGAAAAAGTGGTTTCCTGCACTAACACAAGTGCGAAAAGTGGTTTTTCAACACTAACACAAGTGCAAAAAGTGTATTTTCCACACTAATACAAGTACAAAAGTGGTTTCCTGCACCAACACAAGTGCGAAAAGTGGTTTTTCAACACTAACACAAGTGCGAAAAGTGGTTTTTCAACACTAACACAAGTGCGAAAAGTCGTTTTTCAACACTATCACAAGTGCAAAAAGTGGTTTTCCACACTAATAGAAGTGCAAAGGTGGTTTCCTGCACCAACACAAGTGCGGAAAGTGGTTTTTCAACACTAACACACGTGCGAAAAGTGGTTTTTCAACACTATCACAAGTGCAAAAGTGGTTTCCTGCACCAACACAAGTGCGAAAAGTGGTTTTTCAACACTAACACAAGTGCGAAAAGTGGTTATTCAACACTAACACAAGTGCAAAAAGTGTTTTTTCCACACTAATACAAGTGCAAAAGTGGTTTCCTGCACCAACACAAGTGCGAAAAGTGGTTTTTCAACACTAACACAAGTGCGAAAAGTGGTTTTTCTACACTAACACAGGTGTGAAAAGTGGTTTTTCAACACTAACACAAGTGCGAACAGTGGTTTTTCCACACTAATACAAGTGCAAAAGTGGTTTCCTGCACCAACACAAGTGCGAAAAGTCGTTTTTCAACACTAACACAAGTGCGAAAAGTGGGTTTTCAACACTATCACAAGTGCAAAAAGTGTTTTTTCCACACCAATACAAGTGCAAAAGTGGTTTTTCAACACTAACACAAGTGCGAAAAGTGGTTTTTCAACACTATTACAAGTGCAAAAAGTTTTTTTCCACACTAATACAAGTGCAAAAGTGGTTTCCTGCACCAACACAAGTGCGAAAAGTCGTTTTTCAACACTAACACAAGTGCGAAAAGTGGTTTTTCAACACTATCACAAGTGCAAAAGTGGTTTCCTGCACCAACACAAGTGCGAAAAGTGGTTTTTCAACACTAACACAAGTGCGAAAAGTGGTTATTCAACACTAACACAAGTGCAGAAAGTGTTTTTTCCACACTAATACAAGTGCAAAAGTGGTTTCCTGCACCAACACAAGTGCGAAAAGTGGTTTTTCAACACTAACACAAGTGCGAAAAGTGGATTTTCAACACTAACACAAGTGCGAAAAGTGGTTTTTCAACACTATCACAAGTGCAAAAAGTGTGTTTTCCACACTAATACAAGTGCAAAAGTGGTTTCCTGCACCAACACAAGTGCGAAAAGTGGTTTTTCAACACTAACACAAGTGCGAAAATTGGTTTTTCAACACTAACACAAGTGCGAAAAGTGGTTTTTCCACACTAATACAAGTGCAAAAAGTGGGTTTTCAACACTAACACAAGTGCGAAAAGTGGTTTTTCAACACTATCACAAGTGCAAAAAGTATTTTTTTTCCAACTAATACAAGTGCAAAAGTGGTTTCCTGCACCAACACAAGTGCGAAAAGTGGTTTTTCAACACTAACACAAGTGCGAAAAGTGGTTTTTCAACACTAACACAAGTGCGATAAGTGGTTTTTCCACACTAATAGAAGTGCAAAAGTGGTTTCCTGCACCAACACAAGTGCGAAAAGTGGTTTTTCAACACTAACACAAGTGCGAAAAGTGGTTTTTCAACACTATCACAAGTGCAAAAAGTGTTTTTCCCACACTAATACAAGTGCAAAAGTGGTTTCCTGCACCAACACAAGTGCGAAAAGTGGTTTTTCAACACTAACACAAGTGCGAAAAGTGGTTTTTCAACACTAACACAAGTGCGAAAAGTGGTTTTTCAACACTAACACAAGTGCGAAAAGTGGTTTTTCAACACTAACACAAGTGCAAAAGTGGTTTCCTGCACCAACACAAGTGCAAAAAGTGTTTTTTCAACACTAATACAAGTGCAAAAGTGGTTTCCTGCACCAACACAAGTGCGAAAAGTGGTTTTTCAACACTAACACAAGTGCGAAAAGTGGTTTTTCAACACTAACACAAGTGCGAAAAGTGGTTTTTCAACACTATCACAAGTGCAAAAAGTGTTTTTTCCACACTTATACAAGTGCAAAAGAGGTTTCCTGCACCAACACAAGTGCGAAAAGTGGTTTTTCAACACTAACACAAGTGCGAAAAGTGGTTTTTCAACACTAACACAAGTGCGAAAAGTGGTTTTGCCACACTAATACAAGTGCAAAAGTGGTTTCCTGCACCAACACAAGTGCAAAAAGTGGTTTTTCAACACTAACACAAGTGCAAAAAGTGGTTTTTCAACACTAACACAAGTGCGAAAAGTGTTTTTTCCACACTAATACAAGTGCAAAAGTGGTTTCCTGCACCAACACAAGTGTGAAAAGTGGTTTTTCAACACTAACACAAGTGCGAAAAGTGGTTTTTCAACACTAACACAAGTGCGAAAAGTGGTTTTTCCACACTAATACAAGTGCAAAAGTGGTTTCCTGCAGCAACACAAGTGCGAAAAGTGGTTTTTCAACGCTAAAACAAGTGCGAAAAGTGGTTTTTCAACACTATCACAAGTGCAAAAAGTGTTTTTTCCACACTAATACAAGTGCAAAAGTGGTTTCCTGCACCAACACAAGTGTGAAAAGTGGTTTTTCAACACTAACACAAGTGCGAAAAGTGGTTTTTCAACACTATCACAAGTGCAAAAAATGTTTTTTCCACACTAATACAAGTGCAAAAGTGGTTTCCTGCACCAACACAAGTGCGAAAAGTGGTTTTTCAACACTAACACAAGTGCGAAAAGTGGTTTTTCAACACTAACACAAGTGCGAAAAGTGTTTTTTCCACACTAATACAATTGCAAAAGTGGTTTCCTGCACCAACACAAGTGTGAAAAGTGGTTTTTCAACACTAACACAAGTGCGAAAAGTGGTTTTTCAACACTAACACAAGTGCAAAAAGTGGTTTTTCAACACTAATACAAGTGCAAAAGTGGTTTCCTGCACCAACACAAGTGCGAAAAGTGGTTTTTCAACACTAACACAAGTGCAAAAAGTGGTTTTTCAACACTAACCCAAGTGCGAAAAGTGGTTTTTCAACACTATCACAAGTGCAAAAAGTGTTTTTTCCACACTAATAAAAGTGCAAAAGTGGTTTCCCGCACCAACACAAGTGCGAAAAGTGGTTTTTCAACACTAACACAAGTGCAAAAATTGTTTTTTCCACACTAATACAAGTGCAAAAGTGGTTTCCTGCGCTAACACAAGTGCGAAAAGTGGTTTTTCAACACTAACACAAGTGCAAAAAGTGTATTTTCCACACTAATACAAGTACAAAAGTGGTTTCCTGCACCAACACAAGTGCGAAAAGTGGTTTTTCAACACTAACACAAGTGCGAAAAGTGGTTTTTCAACACTAACACAAGTGCGAAAAGTCGTTTTTCAACACTATCACAAGTGCAAAAAGTGGTTTTCCACACTAATAGAAGTGCAAAGGTGGTTTCCTGCACCAACACAAGTGCGGAAAGTGGTTTTTCAACACTAACACACGTGCGAAAAGTGGTTTTTCAACACTATCACAAGTGCAAAAGTGGTTTCCTGCATGAACACAAGTGCGAAAAGTGGTTTTTCAACACTAACACAAGTGCGAAAAGTGGTTATTCAACACTAACACAAGTGCAAAAAGTGTTTTTTCCACACTAATACAAGTGCAAAAGTGGTTTCCTGCACCAACACAAGTGCGAAAAGTGGTTTTTCAACACTAACACAAGTGCGAAAAGTGGTTTTTCTACACTAACACAGGTGTGAAAAGTGGTTTTTCAACACTAACACAAGTGCGAACAGTGGTTTTTCCACACTAATACAAGTGCAAAAGTGGTTTCCTGCACCAACACAAGTGCGAAAAGTCGTTTTTCAACACTAACACAAGTGCGAAAAGTGGGTTTTCAACACTATCACAAGTGCAAAAAGTGTTTTTTCCACACCAATACAAGTGCAAAAGTGGTTTTTCAACACTAACACAAGTGCGAAAAGTGGTTTTTCAACACTATTACAAGTGCAAAAAGTTTTTTTCCACACTAATACAAGTGCAAAAGTGGTTTCCTGCACCAACACAAGTGCGAAAAGTCGTTTTTCAACACTAATACAAGTGCAAAAGTGGTTTCCTGCACCAACACAAGTGCGAAAAGTGGTTTTTCAACACTAACACAAGTGCGAAAATTGGTTTTTCAACACTAACACAAGTGCGAAAAGTGGTTTTTCCACACTAATACAAGTGCAAAAAGTGGGTTTTCAACACTAACACAAGTGCGAAAAGTGGTTTTTCAACACTATCACAAGTGCAAAAAGTATTTTTTTTCCAACTAATACAAGTGCAAAAGTGGTTTCCTGCACCAACACAAGTGCGAAAAGTGGTTTTTCAACACTAACACAAGTGCGAAAAGTGGTTTTTCAACACTAACACAAGTGCGATAAGTGGTTTTTCCACACTAATAGAAGTGCAAAAGTGGTTTCCTGCACCAACACAAGTGCGAAAAGTGGTTTTTCAACACTAACACAAGTGCGAAAAGTGGTTTTTCAACACTATCACAAGTGCAAAAAGTGTTTTTCCCACACTAATACAAGTGCAAAAGTGGTTTCCTGCACCAACACAAGTGCGAAAAGTGGTTTTTCAACACTAACACAAGTGCGAAAAGTGGTTTTTCAACACTAACACAAGTGCGAAAAGTGGTTTTTCAACACTAACACAAGTGCGAAAAGTGGTTTTTCAACACTAACACAAGTGCAAAAGTGGTTTCCTGCACCAACACAAGTGCAAAAAGTGTTTTTTCAACACTAATACAAGTGCAAAAGTGGTTTCCTGCACCAACACAAGTGCGAAAAGTGGTTTTTCAACACTAACACAAGTGCGAAAAGTGGTTTTTCAACACTAACACAAGTGCGAAAAGTGGTTTTTCAACACTATCACAAGTGCAAAAAGTGTTTTTTCCACACTTATACAAGTGCAAAAGAGGTTTCCTGCACCAACACAAGTGCGAAAAGTGGTTTTTCAACACTAACACAAGTGCGAAAAGTGGTTTTTCAACACTAACACAAGTGCGAAAAGTGGTTTTGCCACACTAATACAAGTGCAAAAGTGGTTTCCTGCACCAACACAAGTGCAAAAGTGGTTTTTCAACACTAACACAAGTGCAAAAAAGTGGTTTTTCAACACTAACACAAGTGCGAAAAGTGTTTTTTCCACACTAATACAAGTGCAAAAGTGGTTTCCTGCACCAACACAAGTGTGAAAAGTGGTTTTTCAACACTAACACAAGTGCGAAAAGTGGTTTTTCAACACTAACACAAGTGCGAAAAGTGGTTTTTCCACACTAATACAAGTGCAAAAGTGGTTTCCTGCAGCAACACAAGTGCGAAAAGTGGTTTTTCAACGCTAAAACAAGTGCGAAAAGTGGTTTTTCAACACTATCACAAGTGCAAAAAGTGTTTTTTCCACACTAATACAAGTGCAAAAGTGGTTTCCTGCACCAACACAAGTGTGAAAAGTGGTTTTTCAACACTAACACAAGTGCGAAAAGTGGTTTTTCAACACTATCACAAGTGCAAAAAATGTTTTTTCCACACTAATACAAGTGCAAAAGTGGTTTCCTGCACCAACACAAGTGCGAAAAGTGGTTTTTCAACACTAACACAAGTGCGAAAAGTGGTTTTTCAACACTAACACAAGTGCGAAAAGTGTTTTTTCCACACTAATACAATTGCAAAAGTGGTTTCCTGCACCAACACAAGTGTGAAAAGTGGTTTTTCAACACTAACACAAGTGCGAAAAGTGGTTTTTCAACACTAACACAAGTGCAAAAAGTGGTTTTTCAACACTAATACAAGTGCAAAAGTGGTTTCCTGCACCAACACAAGTGCGAAAAGTGGTTTTTCAACACTAACACAAGTGCAAAAAGTGGTTTTTCAACACTAACCCAAGTGCGAAAAGTGGTTTTTCAACACTATCACAAGTGCAAAAAGTGTTTTTTCCACACTAATAAAAGTGCAAAAGTGGTTTCCCGCACCAACACAAGTGCGAAAAGTGGTTTTTCAACACTAACACAAGTGCAAAAATTGTTTTTTCCACACTAATACAAGTGCAAAAGTGGTTTCCTGCGCTAACACAAGTGCGAAAAGTGGTTTTTCAACACTAACACAAGTGCAAAAAGTGTATTTTCCACACTAATACAAGTACAAAAGTGGTTTCCTGCACCAACACAAGTGCGAAAAGTGGTTTTTCAACACTAACACAAGTGCGAAAAGTGGTTTTTCAACACTAACACAAGTGCGAAAAGTCGTTTTTCAACACTATCACAAGTGCAAAAAGTGGTTTTCCACACTAATAGAAGTGCAAAGGTGGTTTCCTGCACCAACACAAGTGCGGAAAGTGGTTTTTCAACACTAACACACGTGCGAAAAGTGGTTTTTCAACACTATCACAAGTGCAAAAGTGGTTTCCTGCATGAACACAAGTGCGAAAAGTGGTTTTTCAACACTAACACAAGTGCGAAAAGTGGTTATTCAACACTAACACAAGTGCAAAAAGTGTTTTTTCCACACTAATACAAGTGCAAAAGTGGTTTCCTGCACCAACACAAGTGCGAAAAGTGGTTTTTCAACACTAACACAAGTGCGAAAAGTGGTTTTTCTACACTAACACAGGTGTGAAAAGTGGTTTTTCAACACTAACACAAGTGCGAACAGTGGTTTTTCCACACTAATACAAGTGCAAAAGTGGTTTCCTGCACCAACACAAGTGCGAAAAGTCGTTTTTCAACACTAACACAAGTGCGAAAAGTGGGTTTTCAACACTATCACAAGTGCAAAAAGTGTTTTTTCCACACCAATACAAGTGCAAAAGTGGTTTTTCAACACTAACACAAGTGCGAAAAGTGGTTTTTCAACACTATTACAAGTGCAAAAAGTTTTTTTCCACACTAATACAAGTGCAAAAGTGGTTTCCTGCACCAACACAAGTGCGAAAAGTCGTTTTTCAACACTAACACAAGTGCGAAAAGTGGTTTTTCAACACTATCACAAGTGCAAAAGTGGTTTCCTGCACCAACACAAGTGCGAAAAGTGGTTTTTCGACACTAACACAAGTGCGAAAAGTGGTTATTCAACACTAACACAAGTGCAGAAAGTGTTTTTTTCCACACTAATACAAGTGCAAAAGTGGTTTCCTGCACCAACACAAGTGCGAAAAGTGGTTTTTCAACACTAACACAAGTGCGAAAAGTGGTTTTTCTACACTAACACAGGTGCGAAAAGTGGTTTTTCAACACTAACACAAGTGCGAACAGTGGTTTTTCCACACTAATACAAGTGCAAAAGTGGTTTCCTGCACCAACACAAGTGCGAAAAGTGGTTTTTCAACACTAACACAAGTGCGAAAAGTGGCTTTTCAACACTAACACAAGTGCGAAAAGTGGTTTTTCAACACTATCACAAGTGCAAAAAATGTTTTTTCCACACTAATACAAGTGCAAAAGTGGTTTCCTGCACCAACACAAGTGCGAAAAGTGGTTTTTCAATACTAACACAAGTGCGAAAAGTGGTTTTCCAACACTAACACAAGTGCGAAAAGTGTTTTTTCCACATTAATACAAGTGCAAAAGTGGTTTCCTGCACCAACACAAGTGTGAAAAGTGGTTTTTCAACACTAACACAAGTGCGAAAAGTGGTTTTTCAACACTAACACAAGGGCAAAAAGTGGTTTTTCAACACTAATACAAGTGCAAAAGTGGTTTCCTGCACCAACACAAGTGCGAAAAGTGGTTTTTCAACACTAACACAAGTGCAAAAAGTGGTTTTTCAACACTAACACAAGTGCGAAAAGTGGTTTTTCAACACTATCACAAGTGCAAAAAGTGTTTTTTCCACACTAATAAAAGTGCAAAAGTGGTTTCCCGCACCAACACAAGTGCGAAAAGTGGTTTTTCAACACTAACACAAGTGCAAAAAGTGTTTTTTCCACACTAATACAAGTGCAAAAGTGGTTTTCCTGCACTAACACAAGTGCGAAAAGTGGTTTTTCAACACTAACACAAGTGCAAAAAGTGTATTTTCCACACTAATACAAGTACAAAAGTGGTTTCCTGCACCAACACAAGTGCGAAAAGTGGTTTTTCAACACTAACACAAGTGCGAAAAGTGGTTTTTCAACACTAACACAAGTGCGAAAAGTCGTTTTTCAACACTATCACAAGTGCAAAAAGTGGTTTTTCCACACTAATAGAAGTGCAAAGGTGGTTTCCTGCACCAACACAAGTGCGGAAAGTGGTTTTTCAACACTAACACACGTGCGAAAAGTGGTTTTTCAACACTATCACAAGTGCAAAAGTGGTTTCCTGCACCAACACAAGTGCGAAAAGTGGTTTTTCAACACTAACACAAGTGCGAAAAGTGGTTATTCAACACTAACACAAGTGCAAAAAGTGTTTTTTCCACACTACTACAAGTGCAAAAGTGGTTTCCTGCACCAACACAAGTGCAAAAAGTGGTTTTTCAACACTAACACAAGTGCGAAAAGTGGTTTTTCTACACTAACACAGGTGCGAAAAGTGGTTTTTCAACACTAACACAAGTGCGAACAGTGGTTTTTCCACACTAATACAAGTGCAAAAGTGGTTTCCTCCACCAACACAAGTGCAAAAAGTCGTTTTTCAACACTAACACAAGTGCGAAAAGTGGTTTTTCAACACTAACACAAGTGCGAAAAGTGGTTTTTCAACACTATTACAAGTGCAAAAAGTGTTTTTTCCACACTAATACAAGTGCAAAAGTGGTTTCCTGCACCAACACAAGTGCGAAAAGTGGTTTTTCAACACTAACACAAGTGCGAAAATTGGTTTTTCAACACTAACACAAGTGCAAAAAGTGGTTTTTCCACACTAATACAAGTGCAAAAAGTGGGTTTTCAACACTAACACAAGTGCGAAAAGTGGTTTTTCAACACTATCACAAGTGCAAAAAGTATTTTTTTCCAACTAATACAAGTGCAAAAGTGGTTTCCTGCACCAACACAAGTGCGAAAAGTGGTTTTTCAACACTAACACAAGTGCGAAAAGTGGTTTTTCAACACTAACACAAGTGCGAAAAGTGGTTTTTCCACACTAATAGAAGTGCAAAAGTGGTTTCCTGCACCAACACAAGTGCGAAAAGTGGTTTTTCAACACTAACACAAGTGCGAAAAGTGGTTTTTCAACACTATCACAAGTGCAAAAAGTGTTTTTTCCACACTAATACAAGTGCAAAAGTGGTTTCCTGCACCAACACAAGTGCGAAAAGTGGTTTTTCAACACTAACACAAGTCCGAAAAGTGGTTTTTCAACACTATCACAAGTGCGAAAAGTGGTTTTTCAACACTAACACAAGTGCGAAAAGTGGTTTTTCAACACTAACACAAGTGCAAAAGTGGTTTCCTGCACCAACACAAGTGCAAAAAGTGTTTTTTCAACACTAATACAAGTGCAAAAGTGGTTTCCTGCACCAACACAAGTGCGAAAAGTGGTTTTTCAACACTAACACAAGTGCGAAAAGTGGTTTTTCAACACTAACACAAGTGCGAAAAGTGGTTTTTCAACACTATCACAAGTGCAAAAAGTGTTTTTTCCACACTTATACAAGTGCAAAAGAGGTTTCCTGCACCAACACAAGTGCGAAAAGTGGTTTTTCAACACTAACACAAGTGCGAAAAGTGGTTTTTTAGCACTAACACAAGTGCGAAAAGTGGTTTTTCCACACTAATACAAGTGCAAAAGTGGTTTCCTGCACCAACACAAGTGCAAAAAGTGGTTTTTCAACACTAACACAAGTGCAAAAAGTGGTTTTTCAACACTAACCCAAGTGCGAAAAGTGGTTTTTCAACACTATCACAAGTGCAAAAAGTGTTTTTTCCACACTAATAAAAGTGCAAAAGTGGTTTCCCGCACCAACACAAGTGCGAAAAGTGGTTTTTCAACACTAACACAAGTGCAAAAATTGTTTTTTCCACACTAATACAAGTGCAAAAGTGGTTTCCTGCACTAACACAAGTGCGAAAAGTGGTTTTTCAACACTAACACAAGTGCAAAAAGTGTATTTTCCACACTAATACAAGTACAAAAGTGGTTTCCTGCACCAACACAAGTGCGAAAAGTGGTTTTTCAACACTAACACAAGTGCGAAAAGTGGTTTTTCAACACTAACACAAGTGCGAAAAGTCGTTTTTCAACACTATCACAAGTGCAAAAAGTGGTTTTTCCACACTAATAGAAGTGCAAAGGTGGTTTCCTGCACCAACACAAGTGCGGAAAGTGGTTTTTCAACACTAACACATGTGTGAAAAGTGGTTTTTCAACACTATCACAAGTGCAAAAGTGGTTTCCTGCACCAACACAAGTGCGAAAAGTGGTTTTTCAACACTAACACAAGTGCGAAAAGTGGTTATTCAACACTAACACAAGTGCAAAAAGTGTTTTTTCCACACTAATACAAGTGCAAAAGTGGGTTCCTGCACCAACACAAGTGCGAAAAGTGGTTTTTCAACACTAACACAAGTGCGAAAAGTGGTTTTTCTACACTAACACAGGTGTGAAAAGTGGTTTTTCAACACTAACACAAGTGCGAACAGTGGTTTTTCCACACTAATACAAGTGCAAAAGTGGTTTCCTGCACCAACACAAGTGCGAAAAGTCGTTTTTCAACACTAACACAAGTGCGAAAAGTGGGTTTTCAACACTATCACAAGTGCAAAAAGTGTTTTTTCCACACCAATACAAGTGCAAAAGTGGTTTTTCAACACTAACACAAGTGCGAAAAGTGGTTTTTCAACACTATTACAAGTGCAAAAAGTTTTTTTCCACACTAATACAAGTGCAAAAGTGGTTTCCTGCACCAACACAAGTGCGAAAAGTCGTTTTTCAACACTAACACAAGTGCGAAAAGTGGTTTTTCAACACTATCACAAGTGCAAAAGTGGTTTCCTGCACCAACACAAGTGGGAAAAGTGGTTTTTCAACACTAACACAAGTGCGAAAAGTGGTTATTCAACACTAACACAAGTGCAGAAAGTGTTTTTTCCACACTAATACAAGTGCAAAAGTGGTTTCCTGCACCAACACAAGTGCGAAAAGTGGTTTTTCAACACTAACACAAGTGCGAAAAGTGGTTTTTCTACACTAACACAGGTGCGAAAAGTGGTTTTTCAACACTAACACAAGTGCGAACAGTGGTTTTTCCACACTAATACCAAGTGCAAAAGTGGTTTCCTGCACCAACACAAGTGCGAAAAGTCGTTTTTCAACACTAACACAAGTGCGAAAAGTGGTTTTTCAACACTATCACAAGTGCAAAAAGTGTTTTTTCCACACTAATACAAGTGCAAAAGTGGTTTTTCAACACTAACACAAGTGCGAAAAGTGGTTTTTCCACACTATCACAAGTGCAAAAAGTGTTTTTTCCACACTAATACAAGTGCAAAAGTGGTTTCCTGCACCAACACAAGTGCGAAAAGTGGTTTTTCAACACTAACACAAGTGCGAAAAGTGGCTTTTCAACACTAACACAAGTGCGAAAAGTGGTTTTACAACACTATCACAAGTGCAAAAAATGTTTTTTCCACACTAATACAAGTGCAAAAGTGGTTTCCTGCACCAACACAAGTGCGAAAAGTGGTTTTTCAATACTAACACAAGTGCGAAAAGTGGTTTTTCAACACTAACACAAGTGCGAAAAGTGTTTTTTCCACATTAATACAAGTGCAAAAGTGGTTTCCTGCACCAACACAAGTGTGAAAAGTGGTTTTTCAACACTAACACAAGTGCGAAAAGTGGTTTTTCAACACTAACACAAGTGCAAAAAGTGGTTTTTCAACACTAATACAAGTGCAAAAGTGGTTTCCTGCACCAACACAAGTGCGAAAAGTGGTTTTTCAACACTAACACAAGTGCAAAAAGTGGTTTTTCAACACTAACACAAGTGCGAAAAGTGGTTTTTCAACACTATCACAAGTGCAAAAAGTGTTTTTTCCACACTAATAAAAGTGCAAAAGTGGTTTCCCGCACCAACACAAGTGCGAAAAGTGGTTTTTCAACACTAACACAAGTGCAAAAAGTGTTTTTTCCACACTAATACAAGTGCAAAAGTGGTTTCCTGCACTAACACAAGTGCAAAAAGTGGTTTTTCAACACTAACACAAGTGCAAAAAGTGTATTTTCCACACTAATACAAGTACAAAAGTGGTTTCCTGCACCAACACAAGTGCGAAAAGTGGTTTTTCAACACTAACACAAGTGCGAAAAGTGGTTTTTCAACACTAACACAAGTGCGAAAAGTCGTTTTTCAACACTATCACAAGTGCAAAAAGTGGTTTTCCCACACTAATAGAAGTGCAAAGGTGGTTTCCTGCACCAACACAAGTGCGGAAAGTGGTTTTTCAACACTAACACAAGTGCGAAAAGTGGTTTTTCAACACTATCACAAGTGCAAAAGTGGTTTCCTGCACCAACACAAGTGCGAAAAGTGGTTTTTCAACACTAACACAAGTGCGAAAAGTGGTTATTCAACACTAACACAAGTGCAAAAAGTGTTTTTTCCACACTACTACAAGTGCAAAAGTGGTTTCCTGCACCAACACAAGTGCAAAAAGTGGTTTTTCAACACTAACACAAGTGCGAAAAGTGGTTTTTCTACACTAACACAGGTGCAAAAAGTGGTTTTTCAACACTAACACAAGTGCGAACAGTGGTTTTTCCACACTAATACAAGTGCAAAAGTGGTTTCCTCCACCAACACAAGTGCGAAAAGTCGTTTTTCAACACTAACACAAGTGCGAAAAGTGGTTTTTCAACACTATCACAAGTGCAAAAAGTGTTTTTCCACACCAATACAAGTGCAAAAGTGGTTTTTCAACACTAACACAAGTGCGAAAAGTGGTTTTTCAACACTATTACAAGTGCAAAAAGTGTTTTTTCCACACTAATACAAGTGCAAAAGTGGTTTCCTGCACCAACACAAGTGCGAAAAGTGGTTTTTCAACACTAACACAAGTGCGAAAATTGGTTTTTCAACACTAACACAAGTGCGAAAAGTGGTTTTTCCACACTAATACAAGTGCAAAAAGTGGGTTTTCAACACTAACACAAGTGCGAAAAGTGGTTTTTCAACACTATCACAAGTGCAAAAAGTATTTTTTTCCAACTAATACAAGTGCAAAAGTGGTTTCCTGCACCAACACAAGTGCGAAAAGTGGTTTTTCAACACTAACACAAGTGCGAAAAGTGGTTTTTCAACACTAACACAAGTGCGAAAAGTGGTTTTTCCACACTAATAGAAGTGCAAAAGTGGTTTCCTGCACCAACACAAGTGCGAAAAGTGGTTTTTCAACACTAACACAAGTGCGAAAAGTGGTTTTTCAACACTATCACAAGTGCAAAAAGTGTTTTTTCCACACTAATACAAGTGCAAAAGTGGTTTCCTGCACCAACACAAGTGCGAAAAGTGGTTTTTCAACACTAACACAAGTACGAAAAGTGGTTTTTCAACACTAACACAAGTGCGAAAAGTGGTTTTTCCACACTAATACAAGTGCAAAAGTGGTTTCCTGCAGCAACACAAGTGCGAAAAGTGGTTTTTCAACGCTAAAACAAGTGCGAAAAGTGGTTTTTCAACACTATCACAAGTGCAAAAAGTGTTTTTTCCACACTAATACAAGTGCAAAAGTGGTTTCCTGCACCAACACAAGTGCGAAAAGTGGTTTTTCAACACTAACACAGGTGCGAAAAGTGGTTTTTCAACACTATCACAAGTGCAAAAAATGTTTTTTCCACACTAATACAAGTGCAAAAGTGGTTTCCTGCACCAACACAAGTGCGAAAAGTGGTTTTTCAACACTAACACAAGTGCGAAAAGTGGTTTTTCAACACTAACACAAGTGCGAAAAGTGTTTTTTCCACACTAATACAATTGCAAAAGTGGTTTCCTGCACCAACACAAGTGTGAAAAGTGGTTTTTCAACACTAACACAAGTGCGAAAAGTGGTTTTTCAACACTAACACAAGTGCAAAAAGTGGTTTTTCAACACTAATACAAGTGCAAAAGTGGTTTCCTGCACCAACACAAGTGCGAAAAGTGGTTTTTCAACACTAACACAAGTGCAAAAAGTGGTTTTTCAACACTAACCCAAGTGCGAAAAGTGGTTTTTCAACACTATCACAAGTGCAAAAAGTGTTTTTTCCACACTAATAAAAGTGCAAAAGTGGTTTCCCGCACCAACACAAGTGCGAAAAGTGGTTTTTAAACACTAACACAAGTGCAAAAATTGTTTTTTCCACACTAATACAAGTGCAAAAGTGGTTTCCTGCACTAACACAAGTGCGAAAAGTGGTTTTTCAACACTAACACAAGTGCAAAAAGTGTATTTTCCACACTAATACAAGTACAAAAGTGGTTTCCTGCACCAACACAAGTGCGAAAAGTGGTTTTTCAACACTAACACAAGTGCGAAAAGTCGTTTTTCAACACTATCACAACTGCAAAAAGTGGTTTTTCCACACTAATAGAAGTGCAAAGGTGGTTTCCTGCACCAACACAAGTGCGGAAAGTGGTTTTTCAACACTAACACACGTGCAAAAAGTGGTTTTTCAACACTATCACAAGTGCAAAAGTGGTTTCCTGCACCAACACAAGTGCGAAAAGTGGTTTTACAACACTAACACAAGTGCGAAAAGTGGTTATTCAACACTAACACAAGTGCGAAAAGTGGTTTTTCAACACTAACACAAGTGCGAAAAGTGTTTTTTCCACACTAATACAATTGCAAAAGTGGTTTCCTGCACCAACACAAGTGTGAAAAGTGGTTTTTCAACACTAACACAAGTGCGAAAAGTGGTTTTTCAACACTAACACAAGTGCAAAAAGTGGTTTTTCAACACTAATACAAGTGCAAAAGTGGTTTCCTGCACCAACACAAGTGCGAAAAGTGGTTTTTCAACACTAACACAAGTGCAAAAAGTGGTTTTTCAACACTAACCCAAGTGCGAAAAGTGGTTTTTCAACACTATCACAAGTGCAAAAAGTGTTTTTTCCACACTAATAAAAGTGCAAAAGTGGTTTCCCGCACCAACACAAGTGCGAAAAGTGGTTTTTAAACACTAACACAAGTGCAAAAATTGTTTTTTCCACACTAATACAAGTGCAAAAGTGGTTTCCTGCACTAACACAAGTGCGAAAAGTGGTTTTTCAACACTAACACAAGTGCAAAAAGTGTATTTTCCACACTAATACAAGTACAAAAGTGGTTTCCTGCACCAACACAAGTGCGAAAAGTGGTTTTTCAACACTAACACAAGTGCGAAAAGTGGTTTTTCAACACTAACACAAGTGCGAAAAGTCGTTTTTCAACACTATCACAACTGCAAAAAGTGGTTTTTCCACACTAATAGAAGTGCAAAGGTGGTTTCCTGCACCAACACAAGTGCGGAAAGTGGTTTTTCAACACTAACACACGTGCAAAAAGTGGTTTTTCAACACTATCACAAGTGCAAAAGTGGTTTCCTGCACCAACACAAGTGCGAAAAGTGGTTTTACAACACTAACACAAGTGCGAAAAGTGGTTATTCAACACTAACACAAGTGCAAAAAGTGTTTTTTCCACACTAATACAAGTGCAAAAGTGGTTTCCTGCACCAACACAAGTGCGAAAAGTGGTTTTTCAACACTAACACAAGTGCGAAAAGTGGTTTTTCTACACTAACACAGGTGTGAAAAGTGGTTTTTCAACACTAACACAAGTGCGAACAGTGGTTTTTCCACACTAATACAAGTGCAAAAGTGGTTTCCTGCACCAACACAAGTGCGAAAAGTCGTTTTTCAACACTAACACAAGTGCGAAAAGTGGTTTTTCAACACTATCACAAGTGCAAAAAGTGTTTTTTCCACACTAATACAAGTGCAAAAGTGGTTTTTCAACACTAACACAAGTGCGAAAAGTGGTTTTTCAACACTATTACAAGTGCAAAAAGTGTTTTTTCAACACTAATACAAGTGCAAAAGTGGTTTCCTGCACCAACACAAGTGCGAAAAGTGGTTTTTCAACACTAACACAAGTGCGAAAAGTGGTTTTTCAACACTAACACAAGTGCGAAAAGTGTTTTTTCCACACTAATACAATTGCAAAAGTGGTTTCCTGCACCAACACAAGTGTGAAAAGTGGTTTTTCAACACTAACACAAGTGCGAAAAGTGGTTTTTCAACACTAACACAAGTGCAAAAAGTGGTTTTTCAACACTAATACAAGTGCAAAAGTGGTTTCCTGCACCAACACAAGTGCGAAAAGTGGTTTTTCAACACTAACACAAGTGCAAAAAGTGGTTTTTCAACACTAACCCAAGTGCGAAAAGTGGTTTTTCAACACTATCACAAGTGCAAAAAGTGTTTTTTCCACACTAATAAAAGTGCAAAAGTGGTTTCCCGCACCAACACAAGTGCGAAAAGTGGTTTTTAAACACTAACACAAGTGCAAAAATTGTTTTTTCCACACTAATACAAGTGCAAAAGTGGTTTCCTGCACTAACACAAGTGCGAAAAGTGGTTTTTCAACACTAACACAAGTGCAAAAAGTGTATTTTCCACACTAATACAAGTACAAAAGTGGTTTCCTGCACCAACACAAGTGCGAAAAGTGGTTTTTCAACACTAACACAAGTGCGAAAAGTGGTTTTTCAACACTAACACAAGTGCGAAAAGTCGTTTTTCAACACTATCACAACTGCAAAAAGTGGTTTTTCCACACTAATAGAAGTGCAAAGGTGGTTTCCTGCACCAACACAAGTGCGGAAAGTGGTTTTTCAACACTAACACACGTGCAAAAAGTGGTTTTTCAACACTATCACAAGTGCAAAAGTGGTTTCCTGCACCAACACAAGTGCGAAAAGTGGTTTTACAACACTAACACAAGTGCGAAAAGTGGTTATTCAACACTAACACAAGTGCGAAAAGTGGTTTTTCAACACTAACACAAGTGCGAAAAGTGTTTTTTTCCACACTAATACAATTGCAAAAGTGGTTTCCTGCACCAACACAAGTGTGAAAAGTGGTTTTTCAACACTAACACAAGTGCGAAAAGTGGTTTTTCAACACTAACACAAGTGCAAAAAGTGGTTTTTCAACACTAATACAAGTGCAAAAGTGGTTTCCTGCACCAACACAAGTGCGAAAAGTGGTTTTTCAACACTAACACAAGTGCAAAAAGTGGTTTTTCAACACTAACCCAAGTGCGAAAAGTGGTTTTTCAACACTATCACAAGTGCAAAAAGTGTTTTTTCCACACTAATAAAAGTGCAAAAGTGGTTTCCCGCACCAACACAAGTGCGAAAAGTGGTTTTTAAACACTAACACAAGTGCAAAAATTGTTTTTTCCACACTAATACAAGTGCAAAAGTGGTTTCCTGCACTAACACAAGTGCGAAAAGTGGTTTTTCAACACTAACACAAGTGCAAAAAGTGTATTTTCCACACTAATACAAGTACAAAAGTGGTTTCCTGCACCAACACAAGTGCGAAAAGTGGTTTTTCAACACTAACACAAGTGCGAAAAGTGGTTTTTCAACACTAACACAAGTGCGAAAAGTCGTTTTTCAACACTATCACAACTGCAAAAAGTGGTTTTTCCACACTAATAGAAGTGCAAAGGTGGTTTCCTGCACCAACACAAGTGCGGAAAGTGGTTTTTCAACACTAACACACGTGCAAAAAGTGGTTTTTCAACACTATCACAAGTGCAAAAGTGGTTTCCTGCACCAACACAAGTGCGAAAAGTGGTTTTACAACACTAACACAAGTGCGAAAAGTGGTTATTCAACACTAACACAAGTGCAAAAAGTGTTTTTTCCACACTAATACAAGTGCAAAAGTGGTTTCCTGCACCAACACAAGTGCGAAAAGTGGTTTTTCAACACTAACACAAGTGCGAAAAGTGGTTTTTCTACACTAACACAGGTGTGAAAAGTGGTTTTTCAACACTAACACAAGTGCGAACAGTGGTTTTTCCACACTAATACAAGTGCAAAAGTGGTTTCCTGCACCAACACAAGTGCGAAAAGTCGTTTTTCAACACTAACACAAGTGCGAAAAGTGGTTTTTCAACACTATCACAAGTGCAAAAAGTGTTTTTTCCACACTAATACAAGTGCAAAAGTGGTTTTTCAACACTAACACAAGTGCGAAAAGTGGTTTTTCAACACTATTACAAGTGCAAAAAGTGTTTTTTCAACACTAATACAAGTGCAAAAGTGGTTTCCTGCACCAACACAAGTGCGAAAAGTGGTTTTTCAACACTAACACAGGTGCGAAAAGTGGTTTTTCAACACTATCACAAGTGCAAAAAATGTTTTTTCCACACTAATACAAGTGCAAAAGTGGTTTCCTGCACCAACACAAGTGCGAAAAGTGGTTTTTCAACACTAACACAAGTGCGAAAAGTGGTTTTTCAACACTAACACAAGTGCGAAAAGTGTTTTTTCCACACTAATACAATTGCAAAAGTGGTTTCCTGCACCAACACAAGTGTGAAAAGTGGTTTTTCAACACTAACACAAGTGCAAAAAGTGGTTTTTCAACACTAACACAAGTGCAAAAAGTGGTTTTTCAACACTAATACAAGTGCAAAAGTGGTTTCCTGCACCAACACAAGTGCGAAAAGTGGTTTTTCAACACTAACACAAGTGCAAAAAGTGGTTTTTCAACACTAACCCAAGTGCGAAAAGTGGTTTTTCAACACTATCACAAGTGCAAAAAGTGTTTTTTCCACACTAATAAAAGTGCAAAAGTGGTTTCCCGCACCAACACAAGTGCGAAAAGTGGTTTTTAAACACTAACACAAGTGCAAAAATTGTTTTTTCCACACTAATACAAGTGCAAAAGTGGTTTCCTGCACTAACACAAGTGCGAAAAGTGGTTTTTCAACACTAACACAAGTGCAAAAAGTGTATTTTCCACACTAATACAAGTACAAAAGTGGTTTCCTGCACCAACACAAGTGCGAAAAGTGGTTTTTCAACACTAACACAAGTGCGAAAAGTGGTTTTTCAACACTAACACAAGTGCGAAAAGTCGTTTTTCAACACTATCACAACTGCAAAAAGTGGTTTTTCCACACTAATAGAAGTGCAAAGGTGGTTTCCTGCACCAACACAAGTGCGGAAAGTGGTTTTTCAACACTAACACACGTGCGAAAAGTGGTTTTTCAACACTATCACAAGTGCAAAAGTGGTTTCCTGCACCAACACAAGTGCGAAAAGTGGTTTTTCAACACTAACACAAGTGCGAAAAGTGGTTATTCAACACTAACACAAGAGCAAAAAGTGTTTTTTCCACACTAATACAAGTGCAAAAGTGGTTTCCTGCACCAACACAAGTGCGAAAAGTGGTTTTTCAACACTAACACAAGTGCAAAAAGTGGTTTTTCTACACTAACACAGGTGTGAAAAGTGGTTTTTCAACACTAACACAAGTGCGAACAGTGGTTTTTCCACACTAATACAAGTGCAAAAGTGGTTTCCTGCACCAACACAAGTGCGAAAAGTCGTTTTTCAACACTAACACAAGTGCGAAAAGTGGTTTTTCAACACTATCACAAGTGCAAAAAGTGTTTTTTCCACACTAATACAAGTGCAAAAGTGGTTTTTCAACACTAACACAAGTGCGAAAAGTGGTTTTTCAACACTATTACAAGTGCAAAAAGTGTTTTTTCCACACTAATACAAGTGCAAAAGTGGTTTCCTGCACCAACACAAGTGCGAAAAGTCGTTTTTCAACACTAACACAAGTGCGAAAAGTGGTATTTTCAACACTATCACAAGTGCAAAAGTGGTTTCCTGCACCAACACAAGTGCGAAAAGTGGTTTTTCAACACTAACACAAGTGCGAAAAGTGGTTATTCAACACTAACACAAGTGCAGAAAGTGTTTTTTCCACACTAATACAAGTGCAAAAGTGGTTGCCTGCACCAACACAAGTGCGAAAAGTGGTTTTTCAACACTAACACAAGTGCGAAAAGTGGTTTTTCTACACTAACACAGGTGCGAAAAGTGGTTTTTCAACACTAACACAAGTGCGAACAGTGGTTTTTCCACACTAATACAAGTGCAAAAGTGGTTTCCTGCACCAACACAAGTGCGAAAAGTCGTTTTTCAACACTAACACAAGTGCGAAAAGTGGTTTTTCAACACTATCACAAGTGCAAAAAGTGTTTTTTCCACACTAATACAAGTGCAAAAGTGGTTTTTCAACACTAACACAAGTGTGAAAAGTGGTTTTTCCACACTATCACAAGTGCAAAAAGTGTTTTTTCCACACTAATACAAGTGCAAAAGTGGTTTCCTGCACCAACACAAGTGCGAAAAGTGGTTTTTCAACACTAACACAAGTGCGAAAAGTGGCTTTTCAACACTAACACAAGTGCGAAAAGTGGTTTTTCAACACTATCACAAGTGCAAAAAATGTTTTTTCCACACTAATACAAGTGCAAAAGTGGTTTCCTGCACCAACACAAGTGCGAAAAGTGGTTTTTCAATACTAACACAAGTGCGAAAAGTGGTTTTTCAACACTAACACAAGTGCGAAAAGTGTTTTTTCCACATTAATACAAGTGCAAAAGTGGTTTCCTGCACCAACACAAGTGTGAAAAGTGGTTTTTCAACACTAACACAAGTGCGAAAAGTGGTTTTTCAACACTAACACAAGTGCAAAAAGTGGTTTTTCAACACTAATACAAGTGCAAAAGTGGTTTCCTGCACCAACACAAGTGCGAAAAGTGGTTTTTCAACACTAACACAAGTGCAAAAAGTGGTTTTTCAACACTAACACAAGTGTGAAAAGTGGTTTTTCAACACTATCACAAGTGCAAAAAGTGTTTTTTCCACACTAATAAAAGTGCAAAAGTGGTTTCCCGCACCAACACAAGTGCGAAAAGTGGTTTTTCAACACTAACACAAGTGCAAAAAGTGTTTTTTCCACACTAATACAAGTGCAAAAGTGGTTTCCTGCACTAACACAAGTGCGAAAAGTGGTTTTTTCCACACTAATACAAGTGCAAAAGTGGTTTCCTGCACCAACACAAGTGCGAAAAGTCGTTTTTCAACACTAACACAAGTGCGAAAAGTGGTTTTTCAACACTATCACAAGTGCAAAAAGTGTTTTTTCCACACTAATACAAGTGCAAAAGTGGTTTTTCAACACTAACACAAGTGCGAAAAGTGGTTTTTCAACACTATTACAAGTGCAAAAAGTGTTTTTTCCACACTAATACAAGTGCAAAAGTGGTTTCCTGCACCAACACAAGTGCGAAAAGTCGTTTTTCAACACTAACACAAGTGCGAAAAGTGGTTTTTCAACACTATCACAAGTGCAAAAGTGGTTTCCTGCACCAACACAAGTGCGAAAAGTGGTTTTTCAACACTAACACAAGTGCGAAAAGTGGTTATTCAACACTAACACAAGTGCAGAAAGTGTTTTTTCCACACTAATACAAGTGCAAAAGTGGTTGCCTGCACCAACACAAGTGCGAAAAGTGGTTTTTCAACACTAACACAAGTGCGAAAAGTGGTTTTTCTACACTAACACAGGTGCGAAAAGTGGTTTTTCAACACTAACACAAGTGCGAACAGTGGTTTTTCCACACTAATACAAGTGCAAAAGTGGTTTCCTGCACCAACACAAGTGCGAAAAGTCGTTTTTCAACACTAACACAAGTGCGAAAAGTGGTTTTTCAACACTATCACAAGTGCAAAAAGTGTTTTTTCCACACTAATACAAGTGCAAAAGTGGTTTTTCAACACTAACACAAGTGTGAAAAGTGGTTTTTCCACACTATCACAAGTGCAAAAAGTGTTTTTTCCACACTAATACAAGTGCAAAAGTGGTTTCCTGCACCAACACAAGTGCGAAAAGTGGTTTTTCAACACTAACACAAGTGCGAAAAGTGGCTTTTCAACACTAACACAAGTGCGAAAAGTGGTTTTTCAACACTATCACAAGTGCAAAAAATGTTTTTTCCACACTAATACAAGTGCAAAAGTGGTTTCCTGCACCAACACAAGTGCGAAAAGTGGTTTTTCAATACTAACACAAGTGCGAAAAGTGGTTTTTCAACACTAACACAAGTGCGAAAAGTGTTTTTTCCACATTAATACAAGTGCAAAAGTGGTTTCCTGCACCAACACAAGTGTGAAAAGTGGTTTTTCAACACTAACACAAGTGCGAAAAGTGGTTTTTCAACACTAACACAAGTGCAAAAAGTGGTTTTTCAACACTAATACAAGTGCAAAAGTGGTTTCCTGCACCAACACAAGTGCGAAAAGTGGTTTTTCAACACTAACACAAGTGCAAAAAGTGGTTTTTCAACACTAACACAAGTGCGAAAAGTGGTTTTTCAACACTATCACAAGTGCAAAAAGTGTTTTTTCCACCTAATAAAAGCGCAAAAGTGGTTTCCCGCACCAACACAAGTGCGAAAAGTGGTTTTTCAACACTAACACAAGTGCAAAAAGTGTTTTTTTCCACACTAATACAAGTGCAAAAGTGGTTTCCTGCACTAACACAAGTGCGAAAAGTGGTTTTTCAACACTAACACAAGTGCAAAAAGTGTATTTTCCACACTAATAGAAGTGCAAAGGTGGTTTCCTGCACCAACACAAGTGCGGAAAGTGGTTTTTCAACACTAACACAAGTGCGAAAAGTGGTTTTTCAACACTAACACAAGTGCGAAAAGTCGTTTTTCAACACTATCACAAGTGCAAAAAGTGGTTTTTCCACACTAATAGAAGTGCAAAGGTGGTTTCCTGCACCAACACAAGTGCGGAAAGTGGTTTTTCAACACTAACACACGTGCGAAAAGTGGTTTTTCAACACTATCACAAGTGCAAAAGTGGTTTCCTGCACCAACACAAGTGCGAAAAGTGGTTTTTCAACACTAACACAAGTGCGAAAAGTGGTTATTCAACACTAACACAAGTGCAAAAAGTGTTTTTTCCACACTACTACAAGTGCAAAAGTGGTTTCCTGCACCAACACAAGTGCAAAAAGTGGTTTTTCAACACTAACACAAGTGCGAAAAGTGGTTTTTCTACACTAACACAGGTGCGAAAAGTGGTTTTTCAACACTAACACAAGTGCGAACAGTGGTTTTTCCACACTAATACAAGTGCAAAAGTGGTTTCCTCCACCAACACAAGTGCGAAAAGTCGTTTTTCAACACTAACACAAGTGCGAAAAGTGGTTTTTCAACACTATCACAAGTGCAAAAAGTGTTTTTTCCACACTAATACAAGTGCAAAAGTGGTTTTTCAACACTAACACAAGTGCGAAAAGTGGTTTTTCAACACTATTACAAGTGCAAAAAGTGTTTTTTCCACACTAATACAAGTGCAAAAGTGGTTTCCTGCACCAACACAAGTGCGAAAAGTCGTTTTTCAACACTAACACAAGTGCGAAAATTGGTTTTTCAACACTATCACAAGTGCAAAAGTGGTTTCCTGCACCAACACAAGTGCGAAAAGTGGTTTTTCAACACTAACACAAGTGCGAAAAGTGGTTATTCAACACTAACACAAGTGCAAAAAGTGTTTTTTCCACACTAATACAAGTGCAAAAGTGGTTTCCTGCACCAACACAAGTCCGAAAAGTGGTTTTTCAACACTAACACAAGTGCGAAAAGTGGTTTTTCTACACTAACACAGGTGTGAAAAGTGGTTTTTCAACACTAACACAAGTGCGAACAGTGGTTTTTCCACACTAATACAAGTGCAAAAGTGGTTTCCTGCACCAACACAAGTGCGAAAAGTCGTTTTTCAACACTAACACAAGTGCGAAAAGTGGTTTTTCAACACTAACACAAGTGCAAAAAGTGGTTTTTCAACACTAATACAAGTGCAAAAGTGGTTTCCTGCACCAACACAAGTGCGAAAAGTGGTTTTTCAACACTAACACTAGTGCAAAAAGTGGTTTTTCAACACTAACACAAGTGCGAAAAGTGGTTTTTCAACACTATCACAAGTGCAAAAAGTGTTTTTTCCACACTAATAAAAGTGCAAAAGTGGTTTCCCGCACCAACACAAGTGCGAAAAGTGGTTTTTCAACACTAACACAAGTGCAAAAAGTGTTTTTTCCACACTAATACAAGTGCAAAAGTGGTTTCCTGCACTAACACAAGTGCGAAAAGTGGTTTTTCAACACTAACACAAGTGCAAAAAGTGTATTTTCCACACTAATAGAAGTCCAAAGGTGGTTTCCTGCACCAACACAAGTGCGAAAAGTGGTTTTTCAACACTAACACAAGTGCGAAAAGTGGTTTTTCAACACTATCACAAGTGCAAAAAGTGTTTTTTCCACACTAATACAAGTGCAAAAGTGGTTTCCTGCACCAACACAAGTGCGAAAAGTGGTTTTTCAACACTAACACAAGTGCGAAAAGTGGTTTTTCAACTCTAACACAAGTGCAAAAAGTGGTTTTTCAACACTAATACAAGTGCAAAAGTGGTTTCCTGCACCAACACAAGTGCGAAAAGTGGTTTTTCAACACTAACACAAGTGCAAAAAGTGGTTTTTCAACACTAACCCAAGTGCGAAAAGTGGTTTTTCAACACTATCACAAGTGCAAAAAGTGTTTTTTCCACACTAATAAAAGTGCAAAAGTGGTTTCCCGCACCAACACAAGTGCGAAAAGTGGTTTTTAAACACTAACACAAGTGCAAAAATTGTTTTTTCCACACTAATACAAGTGCAAATGTGGTTTCCTGCACTAACACAAGTGCAAAAAGTGGTTTTTCAACACTAACACAAGTGCAAAAAGTGTAATTTCCACACTAATACAAGTACAAAAGTGGTTTCCTGCACCAACACAAGTGCGAAAAGTGGTTTTTCAACACTAACACAAGTGCGAAAAGTGGTTTTTCAACACTAACACAAATGCGAAAAGTCGTTTTTCAACACTATCACAACTGCAAAAAGTGGTTTTTCCACACTAATAGAAGTGCAAAGGTGGTTTCCTGCACCAACACAAGTGCGGAAAGTGGTTTTTCAACACTAACACACGTGCGAAAAGTGGTTTTTCAACACTATCACAAGTGCAAAAGTGGTTTCCTGCACCAACACAAGTGCGAAAAGTGGTTTTTCAACACTAACACAAGTGCGAAAAGTGGTTATTCAACACTAACACAAGTGCAAAAAGTGTTTTTTCCACACTAATACAAGTGCAAAAGTGGTTTCCTGCACCAACACAAGTGCGAAAAGTGGTTTTTCAACACTAACACAAGTGCGAAAAGTGGTTTTTCTACACTAACACAGGTGTGAAAAGTGGTTTTTCAACACTAACACAAGTGCGAACAGTGGTTTTTCCACACTAATACAAGTGCAAAAGTGGTTTCCTGCACCAACACAAGTGCGAAAAGTCGTTTTTCAACACTAACACAAGTGCGAAAAGTGGTTTTTCAACACTATCACAAGTGCAAAAAGTGTTTTTTCCACACTAATACAAGTGCAAAAGTGGTTTTTCAACACTAACACAAGTGCGAAAAGTGGTTTTTCAACACTATTACAAGTGCAAAAAGTGTTTTTTCCACACTAATACAAGTGCAAAAGTGGTTTCCTGCACCAACACAAGTGCGAAAAGTCGTTTTTCAACAATAACACAAGTGCGAAAAGTGGTTTTTCAACACTATCACAAGTGCAAAAGTGGTTTCCTGCACCAACACAAGTGCGAAAAGTGGTTTTTCAACACTAACACAAGTGCGAAAAGTGGTTATTCAACACTAACACAAGTGCAAAAAGTGTTTTTTCCACACTAATACAAGTGCAAAAGTGGTTTCCTGCACCAACACAAGTCCGAAAAGTGGTTTTTCAACACTAACACAAGTGCGAAAAGTGGTTTTTCTACACTAACACAGGTGTGAAAAGTGGTTTTTCAACACTAACACAAGTGCGAACAGTGGTTTTTCCACACTAATACAAGTGCAAAAGTGGTTTCCTGCACCAACACAAGTGCGAAAAGTCGTTTTTCAACACTAACACAAGTGCGAAAAGTGGTTTTTCAACACTAACACAAGTGCAAAAAGTGGTTTTTCAACACTAATACAAGTGCAAAAGTGGTTTCCTGCACCAACACAAGTGCGAAAAGTGGTTTTTCAACACTAACACTAGTGCAAAAAGTGGTTTTTCAACACTAACACAAGTGCGAAAAGTGGTTTTTCAACACTATCACAAGTGCAAAAAGTGTTTTTTCCACACTAATAAAAGTGCAAAAGTGGTTTCCCGCACCAACACAAGTGCGAAAAGTGGTTTTTCAACACTAACACAAGTGCAAAAAGTGTTTTTTCCACACTAATACAAGTGCAAAAGTGGTTTCCTGCACTAACACAAGTGCGAAAAGTGGTTTTTCAACACTAACACAAGTGCAAAAAGTGTATTTTCCACACTAATAGAAGTCCAAAGGTGGTTTCCTGCACCAACACAAGTGCGAAAAGTGGTTTTTCAACACTAACACAAGTGCGAAAAGTGGTTTTTCAACACTATCACAAGTGCAAAAAGTGTTTTTTCCACACTAATACAAGTGCAAAAGTGGTTTCCTGCACCAACACAAGTGCGAAAAGTGGTTTTTCAACACTAACACAAGTGCGAAAAGTGGTTTTTCAACTCTAACACAAGTGCAAAAAGTGGTTTTTCAACACTAATACAAGTGCAAAAGTGGTTTCCTGCACCAACACAAGTGCGAAAAGTGGTTTTTCAACACTAACACAAGTGCAAAAAGTGGTTTTTCAACACTAACCCAAGTGCGAAAAGTGGTTTTTCAACACTATCACAAGTGCAAAAAGTGTTTTTTCCACACTAATAAAAGTGCAAAAGTGGTTTCCCGCACCAACACAAGTGCGAAAAGTGGTTTTTAAACACTAACACAAGTGCAAAAATTGTTTTTTCCACACTAATACAAGTGCAAATGTGGTTTCCTGCACTAACACAAGTGCAAAAAGTGGTTTTTCAACACTAACACAAGTGCAAAAAGTGTAATTTCCACACTAATACAAGTACAAAAGTGGTTTCCTGCACCAACACAAGTGCGAAAAGTGGTTTTTCAACACTAACACAAGTGCGAAAAGTGGTTTTTCAACACTAACACAAATGCGAAAAGTCGTTTTTCAACACTATCACAACTGCAAAAAGTGGTTTTTCCACACTAATAGAAGTGCAAAGGTGGTTTCCTGCACCAACACAAGTGCGGAAAGTGGTTTTTCAACACTAACACACGTGCGAAAAGTGGTTTTTCAACACTATCACAAGTGCAAAAGTGGTTTCCTGCACCAACACAAGTGCGAAAAGTGGTTTTTCAACACTAACACAAGTGCGAAAAGTGGTTATTCAACACTAACACAAGTGCAAAAAGTGTTTTTTCCACACTAATACAAGTGCAAAAGTGGTTTCCTGCACCAACACAAGTGCGAAAAGTGGTTTTTCAACACTAACACAAGTGCGAAAAGTGGTTTTTCTACACTAACACAGGTGTGAAAAGTGGTTTTTCAACACTAACACAAGTGCGAACAGTGGTTTTTCCACACTAATACAAGTGCAAAAGTGGTTTCCTGCACCAACACAAGTGCGAAAAGTCGTTTTTCAACACTAACACAAGTGCGAAAAGTGGTTTTTCAACACTATCACAAGTGCAAAAAGTGTTTTTTCCACACTAATACAAGTGCAAAAGTGGTTTTTCAACACTAACACAAGTGCGAAAAGTGGTTTTTCAACACTATTACAAGTGCAAAAAGTGTTTTTTCCACACTAATACAAGTGCAAAAGTGGTTTCCTGCACCAACACAAGTGCGAAAAGTCGTTTTTCAACAATAACACAAGTGCGAAAAGTGGTTTTTCAACACTATCACAAGTGCAAAAGTGGTTTCCTGCACCAACACAAGTGCGAAAAGTGGTTTTTCAACACTAACACAAGTGCGAAAAGTGGTTATTCAACACTAACACAAGTGCAGAAAGTGTTTTTTCCACACTAATACAAGTGCAAAAGTGGTTGCCTGCACCAACACAAGTGCGAAAAGTGGTTTTTCAACACTAACACAAGTGCGAAAAGTGGTTTTTCTACACTAACACAGGTGCGAAAAGTGGTTTTTCAACACTAACACAAGTGCGAACAGTGGTTTTTCCACACTAATACAAGTGCAAAAGTGGTTTCCTGCACCAACACAAGTGCGAAAAGTCGTTTTTCAACACTAACACAAGTGCGAAAAGTGTTTTTTCCACACTAATACAAGTGCAAAAGTGGTTTTTCAACACTAACACAAGTGTGAAAAGTGGTTTTTCCACACTATCACAAGTGCAAAAAGTGTTTTTTCCACACTAATACAAGTGCAAAAGTGGTTTCCTGCACCAACACAAGTGCGAAAAGTGGTTTTTCAACACTAACACAAGTGCGAAAAGTGGCTTTTCAACACTAACACAAGTGCGAAAAGTGGTTTTTCAACACTATCACAAGTGCAAAAAATGTTTTTCCACACTAATACAAGTGCAAAAGTGGTTTCCTGCACCAACACAAGTGCGAAAAGTGGTTTTTCAATACTAACACAAGTGCGAAAAGTGGTTTTTCAACACTAACACAAGTGCGAAAAGTGTTTTTTCCACATTAATACAAGTGCAAAAGTGGTTTCCTGCACCAACACAGGTGTGAAAAGTGGTTTTTCAACACTAACACAAGTGCGAAAAGTGGTTTTTCAACACTAACACAAGTGCAAAAAGTGGTTTTTCAACACTAATACAAGTGCAAAAGTGGTTTCCTGCACCAACACAAGTGCGAAAAGTGGTTTTTCAACACTAACACTAGTGCAAAAAGTGGTTTTTCAACACTAACACAAGTGCGAAAAGTGGTTTTTCAACACTATCACAAGTGCAAAAAGTGTTTTTTCCACACTAATAAAAGCGCAAAAGTGGTTTCCCGCACCAACACAAGTGCGAAAAGTGGTTTTTCAACACTAACACAAGTGCAAAAAGTGTTTTTTCCACACTAATACAAGTGCAAAAGTGGTTTCCTGCACTAACACAAGTGCGAAAAGTGGTTTTTCAACACTAACACAAGTGCAAAAAGTGTATTTTCCACACTAATAGAAGTGCAAAGGTGGTTTCCTGCACCAACACAAGTGCGGAAAGTGGTTTTTCAACACTAACACAAGTGCGAAAAGTGGTTTTTCAACACTAACACAAGTGCGAAAAGTCGTTTTTCAACACTATCACAAGTGCAAAAAGTGGTTTTTCCACACTAATAGAAGTGCAAAGGTGGTTTCCTGCACCAACACAAGTGCGGAAAGTGGTTTTTCAACACTAACACACGTGCGAAAAGTGGTTTTTCAACACTATCACAAGTGCAAAAGTGGTTTCCTGCACCAACACAAGTGCGAAAAGTGGTTTTTCAACACTAACACAAGTGCGAAAAGTGGTTATTCAACACTAACACAAGTGCAAAAAGTGTTTTTTCCACACTAATACAAGTGCAAAAGTGGTTTCCTGCACCAACACAAGTGCAAAAAGTGGTTTTTCAACACTAACACAAGTGCGAAAAGTGGTTTTTCTACACTAACACAGGTGTGAAAAGTGGTTTTTCAACACTAACACAAGTGCGAACAGTGGTTTTTCCACACTAATACAAGTGCAAAAGTGGTTTCCTGCACCAACACAAGTGCGAAAAGTCGTTTTTCAACACTAACACAAGTGCGAAAAGTGGTTTTTCAACACTATCACAAGTGCAAAAAGTGTTTTTTCCACACTAATACAAGTGCAAAAGTGGTTTTTCAACACTAACACAAGTGCGAAAAGTGGTTTTTCAACACTATTACAAGTGCAAAAAGTGTTTTTTCCACACTAATACAAGTGCAAAAGTGGTTTCCTGCACCAACACAAGTGCGAAAAGTCGTTTTTCAACAATAACACAAGTGCGAAAAGTGGTTTTTCAACACTATCACAAGTGCAAAAGTGGTTTCCTGCACCAACACAAGTGCGAAAAGTGGTTTTTCAACACTAACACAAGTGCGAAAAGTGGTTATTCAACACTAACACAAGTGCAGAAAGTGTTTTTTCCACACTAATACAAGTGCAAAAGTGGTTGCCTGCACCAACACAAGTGCGAAAAGTGGTTTTTCAACACTAACACAAGTGCGAAAAGTGGTTTTTCTACACTAACACAGGTGCGAAAAGTGGTTTTTCAACACTAACACAAGTGCGAACAGTGGTTTTTCCACACTAATACAAGTGCAAAAGTGGTTTCCTGCACCAACACAAGTGCGAAAAGTCGTTTTTCAACACTAACACAAGTGCGAAAAGTGTTTTTTCCACACTAATACAAGTGCAAAAGTGGTTTTTCAACACTAACACAAGTGTGAAAAGTGGTTTTTCCACACTATCACAAGTGCAAAAAGTGTTTTTTCCACACTAATACAAGTGCAAAAGTGGTTTCCTGCACCAACACAAGTGCGAAAAGTGGTTTTTCAACACTAACACAAGTGCGAAAAGTGGCTTTTCAACACTAACACAAGTGCGAAAAGTGGTTTTTCAACACTATCACAAGTGCAAAAAATGTTTTTTCCACACTAATACAAGTGCAAAAGTGGTTTCCTGCACCAACACAAGTGCGAAAAGTGGTTTTTCAATACTAACACAAGTGCGAAAAGTGGTTTTTCAACACTAACACAAGTGCGAAAAGTGTTTTTTCCACATTAATACAAGTGCAAAAGTGGTTTCCTGCACCAACACAGGTGTGAAAAGTGGTTTTTCAACACTAACACAAGTGCGAAAAGTGGTTTTTCAACACTAACACAAGTGCAAAAAGTGGTTTTTCAACACTAATACAAGTGCAAAAGTGGTTTCCTGCACCAACACAAGTGCGAAAAGTGGTTTTTCAACACTAACACTAGTGCAAAAAGTGGTTTTTCAACACTAACACAAGTGCGAAAAGTGGTTTTTCAACACTATCACAAGTGCAAAAAGTGTTTTTTCCACACTAATAAAAGCGCAAAAGTGGTTTCCCGCACCAACACAAGTGCGAAAAGTGGTTTTTCAACACTAACACAAGTGCAAAAAGTGTTTTTTCCACACTAATACAAGTGCAAAAGTGGTTTCCTGCACTAACACAAGTGCGAAAAGTGGTTTTTCAACACTAACACAAGTGCAAAAAGTGTATTTTCCACACTAATAGAAGTGCAAAGGTGGTTTCCTGCACCAACACAAGTGCGGAAAGTGGTTTTTCAACACTAACACAAGTGCGAAAAGTGGTTTTTCAACACTAACACAAGTGCGAAAAGTCGTTTTTCAACACTATCACAAGTGCAAAAAGTGGTTTTTCCACACTAATAGAAGTGCAAAGGTGGTTTCCTGCACCAACACAAGTGCGGAAAGTGGTTTTTCAACACTAACACACGTGCGAAAAGTGGTTTTTCAACACTATCACAAGTGCAAAAGTGGTTTCCTGCACCAACACAAGTGCGAAAAGTGGTTTTTCAACACTAACACAAGTGCGAAAAGTGGTTATTCAACACTAACACAAGTGCAAAAAGTGTTTTTTCCACACTACTACAAGTGCAAAAGTGGTTTCCTGCACCAACACAAGTGCAAAAAGTGGTTTTTCAACACTAACACAAGTGCGAAAAGTGGTTTTTCTACACTAACACAGGTGCGAAAAGTGGTTTTTCAACACTAACACAAGTGCGAACAGTGGTTTTTCCACACTAATACAAGTGCAAAAGTGGTTTCCTCCACCAACACAAGTGCGAAAAGTCGTTTTTCAACACTAACACAAGTGCGAAAAGTGGTTTTTCAACACTATCACAAGTGCAAAAAGTGTTTTTTCCACACTAATACAAGTGCAAAAGTGGTTTTTCAACACTAACACAAGTGCGAAAAGTGGTTTTTCAACACTATTACAAGTGCAAAAAGTGTTTTTTCCACACTAATACAAGTGCAAAAGTGGTTTCCTGCACCAACACAAGTGCGAAAAGTCGTTTTTCAACACTAACACAAGTGCGAAAATTGGTTTTTCAACACTATCACAAGTGCAAAAGTGGTTTCCTGCACCAACACAAGTGCGAAAAGTGGTTTTTCAACACTAACACAAGTGCGAAAAGTGGTTATTCAACACTAACACAAGTGCAAAAAGTGTTTTTTCCACACTAATACAAGTGCAAAAGTGGTTTCCTGCACCAACACAAGTCCGAAAAGTGGTTTTTCAACACTAACACAAGTGCGAAAAGTGGTTTTTCTACACTAACACAGGTGTGAAAAGTGGTTTTTCAACACTAACACAAGTGCGAACAGTGGTTTTTCCACACTAATACAAGTGCAAAAGTGGTTTCCTGCACCAACACAAGTGCGAAAAGTCGTTTTTCAACACTAACACAAGTGCGAAAAGTGGTTTTTCAACACTAACACAAGTGCAAAAAGTGGTTTTTCAACACTAATACAAGTGCAAAAGTGGTTTCCTGCACCAACACAAGTGCGAAAAGTGGTTTTTCAACACTAACACTAGTGCAAAAAGTGGTTTTTCAACACTAACACAAGTGCGAAAAGTGGTTTTTCAACACTATCACAAGTGCAAAAAGTGTTTTTTCCACACTAATAAAAGTGCAAAAGTGGTTTCCCGCACCAACACAAGTGCGAAAAGTGGTTTTTCAACACTAACACAAGTGCAAAAAGTGTTTTTTCCACACTAATACAAGTGCAAAAGTGGTTTCCTGCACTAACACAAGTGCGAAAAGTGGTTTTTCAACACTAACACAAGTGCAAAAAGTGTATTTTCCACACTAATAGAAGTCCAAAGGTGGTTTCCTGCACCAACACAAGTGCGGAAAGTGGTTTTTCAACACTAACACAAGTGCGAAAAGTGGTTTTTCAACACTAACACAAGTGCGAAAAGTCGTTTTTCAACACTATCACAAGTGCAAAAAGTGGTTTTTCCACACTAATAGAAGTGCAAAGGTGGTTTCCTGCACCAACACAATTGCGGAAAGTGGTTTTTCAACACTAACACACGTGCGAAAAGTGGTTTTTCAACACTATCACAAGTGCAAAAGTGGTTTCCTGCACCAACACAAGTGCGAAAAGTGGTTTTTCAACACTAACACAAGTGCGAAAAGTGGTTATTCAACACTAACACAAGTGCAAAAAGTGTTTTTTCCACACTACTACAAGTGCAAAAGTGGTTTCCTGCACCAACACAAGTGCAAAAAGTGGTTTTTCAACACTAACACAAGTGCGAAAAGTGGTTTTTCTACACTAACACAGGTGCGAAAAGTGGTTTTTCAACACTAACACAAGTGCGAACAGTGGTTTTTCCACACTAATACAAGTGCAAAAGTGGTTTCCTCCAGCAACACAAGTGCGAAAAGTCGTTTTTCAACACTAACACAAGTGCGAAAAGTGGTTTTTCAACACTATCACAAGTGCAAAAAGTGTTTTTTCCACACTAATACAAGTGCAAAAGTGGTTTTTCAACACTAACACAAGTGCGAAAAGTGGTTTTTCAACACTATTACAAGTGCAAAAAGTGTTTTTTCCACACTAATACAAGTGCAAAAGTGGTTTCCTGCACCAACACAAGTGCGAAAAGTCGTTTTTCAACACTAACACAAGTGCGAAAATTGGTTTTTCAACACTATCACAAGTGCAAAAGTGGTTTCCTGCACCAACACAAGTGCGAAAAGTGGTTTTTCAACACTAACACAAGTGCGAAAAGTGGTTATTCAACACTAACACAAGTGCAAAAAGTGTTTTTTCCACACTAATACAAGTGCAAAAGTGGTTTCCTGCACCAACACAAGTCCGAAAAGTGGTTTTTCAACACTAACACAAGTGCGAAAAGTGGTTTTTCTACACTAACACAGGTGTGAAAAGTGGTTTTTCAACACTAACACAAGTGCGAACAGTGGTTTTTCCACACTAATACAAGTGCAAAAGTGGTTTCCTGCACCAACACAAGTGCGAAAAGTCGTTTTTCAACACTAACACAAGTGCGAAAAGTGGTTTTTCAACACTATCACAAGTGCAAAAAGTGTTTTTTCCACACTAATACAAGTGCAAAAGTGGTTTTTCAACACTAACACAAGTGCGAAAAGTGGTTTTTCAACACTATCACAAGTGCAAAAAGTGTTTTTTCCACACTAATACAAGTGCAAAAGTGGTTTCCTGCACCAACACAAGTGCGAAAAGTGGTTTTTCAACACTAACACAAGTGCGAAAAGTCGCTTTTCAACACTAACACAAGTGCGAAAAGTGGTTTTTCAACACTATCACAAGTGCAAAAATTGTTTTTTCCACACGAATAAAAGTGCAAAAGTGGTTTCCCGCACCAACACAAGTGCGAAAAGTGGTTTTTCAACACTAACACAAGTGCGAAAAGTGGTTTTTCAACAATAACACAAGTGCGAAAAGTGGTTTTTTCCACACTAATACAAGTGCAAAAGTGGTTTCCTGCACCAACACAAGTGCGAAAATTGGTTTTTCAACACTAACACAAGTGCGAAAAGTGGTTTTTCAACACTATCACAAGTGCAAAAAGTGTTTTTTCCACACTAATACAAGTGCAAAAGTGGTTTCCTGCACCAACACAAGTGCGAAAAGTGGTTTTTCAACACTAACACAAGTGCAAAAAGTGTTTTTTCCACACTAATACAAGTGCAAAAGTGGTTTCCTGCACCAACACAAGTGCGAAAAGTGGTTTTTCAACACTAACACAAGTGCGAAAAGTGGTTTTTCAACACTAACACAAGTGCGAAAAGTGGTTTTTCAACACTATCACAAGTGCAAAAAGTGTTTTTTCCACACTAATACAAGTGCAAAAGTGGTTTCCTGCACCAACACAAGTGCGAAAAGTGGTTTTTCAACACTAACACAAGTGCGAAAAGTGGATTTTCAACACTAACACAAGTGCGAAAAGTGGTTTTTCAACACTATCACAAGTGCAAAAAGTGTTTTTTCCACACTAATACAAGTGCAAAAGTGGTTTCCTGCACCAACACAAGTGCGAAAAGTGGTTTTTCAACACTAACACAAGTGCGAAAAGTGGTTTTTCAACACTAACACAAGTGCGAAAAGTGGTTTTTCCACACTAATACAAGTGCAAAAAGTGGGTTTTCAACACTAACACAAGTGCGAAAAGTGGTTTTTCAACACTATCACAAGTGCAAAAAGTGTTTTTTCCACACTAATAAAAGTGCAAAAGTGGTTTCCCACACCAACACAAGTGCGAAAAGTGGTTTTTCAACACTAACACAAGTGCAAAAAGTGTTTTTTCCACACTAATACAAGTGCAAAAGTGGTTTCCTGCACTAACACAAGTGCGAAAAGTGGTTTTTCAACACTAACACAAGTGCAAAAAGTGTATTTTCCACACTAATACAAGTACAAAAGTGGTTTCCTGCACCAACACAAGTGCGAAAAGTGGTTTTTCAACACTAACACAAGTGCGAAAAGTGGTTTTTCAACACTAACACAAGTGCGAAAAGTCGTTTTTCAACACTATCACAAGTGCAAAAAGTGGTTTTTCCACACTAATAGAAGTGCAAAGGTGGTTTCCTGCACCAACACAAGTGCGGAAAGTGGTTTTTCAACACTAACACACGTGCGAAAAGTGGTTTTTCAACACTATCACAAGTGCAAAAGTGGTTTCCTGCACCAACACAAGTGCGAAAAGTGGTTTTTCAACACTAACACAAGTGCGAAAAGTGGTTATTCAACACTAACACAAGTGCAAAAAGTGTTTTTTCCACACTACTACAAGTGCAAAAGTGGTTTCCTGCACCAACACAAGTGCAAAAAGTGGTTTTTCAACACTAACACAAGTGCGAAAAGTGGTTTTTCTACACTAACACAGGTGCGAAAAGTGGTTTTTCAACACTAACACAAGTGCGAACAGTGGTTTTTCCACACTAATACAAGTGCAAAAGTGGTTTCCTCCACCAACACAAGTGCGAAAAGTCGTTTTTCAACACTAACACAAGTGCGAAAAGTGGTTTTTCAACACCATCACAAGTGCAAAAAGTGTTTTTCCACACTAATACAAGTGCAAAAGTGGTTTTTCAACACTAACACAAGTGCGAAAAGTGGTTTTTCAACACTATTACAAGTGCAAAAAGTGTTTTTTCCACACTAATACAAGTGCAAAAGTGGTTTCCTGCACCAACACAAGTGCGAAAAGTGGTTTTTCAACACTAACACAAGTGCGAAAATTGGTTTTTCAACACTAACACAAGTGCGAAAAGTGGTTTTTCCACACTAATACAAGTGCAAAAAGTGGGTTTTCAACACTAACACAAGTGCGAAAAGTGGTTTTTCAACACTATCACAAGTGCAAAAAGTATTTTTTTCCAACTAATACAAGTGCAAAAGTGGTTTTTCAACACTATCACAAGTGCAAAAAGTGTTTTTTCCACACTAATAGAAGTGCAAAGGTGGTTTCCTGCACCAACACAAGTGCGGAAAGTGGTTTTTCAACACTAACACAAGTGCGAAAAGTGGTTTTTCAACACTAACACAAGTGCGAAAAGTCGTTTTTCAACACTATCACAAGTGCAAAAAGTGGTTTTTCCACACTAATAGAAGTGCAAAGGTGGTTTCCTGCACCAACACAAGTGCGGAAAGTGGTTTTTCAACACTAACACACGTGCGAAAAGTGGTTTTTCAACACTATCACAAGTGCAAAAGTGGTTTCCTGCACCAACACAAGTGCGAAAAGTGGTTTTTCAACACTAACACAAGTGCGAAAAGTGGTTATTCAACACTAACACAAGTGCAAAAAGTGTTTTTTCCACACTAATACAAGTGCAAAAGTGGTTTCCTGCACCAACACAAGTGCGAAAAGTGGTTTTTCAACACTAACACAAGTGCGAAAAGTGGTTTTTCTACACTAACACAGGTGTGAAAAGTGGTTTTCCAACACTAACACAAGTGCGAACAGTGGTTTTTCCACACTAATACAAGTGCAAAAGTGGTTTCCTGCACCAACACAAGTGCGAAAAGTCGTTTTTCAACACTAACACAAGTGCGAAAAGTGGTTTTTCAACACTATCACAAGTGCAAAAAGTGTTTTTTCCACACTAATACAAGTGCAAAAGTGGTTTTTCAACACTAACACAAGTGCGAAAAGTGGTTTTTCAACACTATTACAAGTGCAAAAAGTGTTTTTTCCACACTAATACAAGTGCAAAAGTGGTTTCCTGCACCAACACAAGTGCGAAAAGTCGTTTTTCAACAATAACACAAGTGCGAAAAGTGGTTTTTCAACACTATCACAAGTGCAAAAGTGGTTTCCTGCACCAACACAAGTGCGAAAAGTGGTTTTTCAACACTAACACAAGTGCGAAAAGTGGTTATTCAACACTAACACAAGTGCAGAAAGTGTTTTTTCCACACTAATACAAGTGCGAAAAGTGGTTTTTCAACACTATCACAAGTGCAAAAAGTGTTTTTTCCACACTAATACAAGTGCAAAAGTGGTTTCCTGCACCAACACAAGTGCGAAAAGTGGTTTTTCAACACTAACACAAGTGCAAAAAGTGTTTTTTCCACACTAATACAAGTGCAAAAGTGGTTTCCTGCACCAACACAAGTGCGAAAAGTGGTTTTTCAACACTAACACAAGTGCGAAAAGTGGTTTTTCAACACTAACACAAGTGCGAAAAGTGGTTTTTCAACACTATCACAAGTGCAAAAAGTGTTTTTTCCACACTAATACAAGTGCAAAAGTGGTTTCCTGCACCAACACAAGTGCGAAAAGTGGTTTTTCAACACTAACACAAGTGCGAAAAGTGGATTTTCAACACTAACACAAGTGCGAAAAGTGGTTTTTCAACACTATCACAAGTGCAAAAAGTGTTTTTTCCACACTAATACAAGTGCAAAAGTGGTTTCCTGCACCAACACAAGTGCGAAAAGTGGTTTTTCAACACTAACACAAGTGCGAAAAGTGGTTTTTCAACACTAACACAAGTGCGAAAAGTGGTTTTTCCACACTAATACAAGTGCAAAAAGTGGGTTTTCAACACTAACACAAGTGCGAAAAGTGGTTTTTCAACACTATCACAAGTGCAAAAAGTGTTTTTTCCACACTAATAAAAGTGCAAAAGTGGTTTCCCACACCAACACAAGTGCGAAAAGTGGTTTTTCAACACTAACACAAGTGCAAAAAGTGTTTTTTCCACACTAATACAAGTGCAAAAGTGGTTTCCTGCACTAACACAAGTGCGAAAAGTGGTTTTTCAACACTAACACAAGTGCAAAAAGTGTATTTTCCACACTAATACAAGTACAAAAGTGGTTTCCTGCACCAACACAAGTGCGAAAAGTGGTTTTTCAACACTAACACAAGTGCGAAAAGTGGTTTTTCAACACTAACACAAGTGCGAAAAGTCGTTTTTCAACACTATCACAAGTGCAAAAAGTGGTTTTTCCACACTAATAGAAGTGCAAAGGTGGTTTCCTGCACCAACACAAGTGCGGAAAGTGGTTTTTCAACACTAACACACGTGCGAAAAGTGGTTTTTCAACACTATCACAAGTGCAAAAGTGGTTTCCTGCACCAACACAAGTGCGAAAAGTGGTTTTTCAACACTAACACAAGTGCGAAAAGTGGTTATTCAACACTAACACAAGTGCAAAAAGTGTTTTTTCCACACTACTACAAGTGCAAAAGTGGTTTCCTGCACCAACACAAGTGCAAAAAGTGGTTTTTCAACACTAACACAAGTGCGAAAAGTGGTTTTTCTACACTAACACAGGTGCGAAAAGTGGTTTTTCAACACTAACACAAGTGCGAACAGTGGTTTTTCCACACTAATACAAGTGCAAAAGTGGTTTCCTCCACCAACACAAGTGCGAAAAGTCGTTTTTCAACACTAACACAAGTGCGAAAAGTGGTTTTTCAACACTATCACAAGTGCAAAAAGTGTTTTTCCACACTAATACAAGTGCAAAAGTGGTTTTTCAACACTAACACAAGTGCGAAAAGTGGTTTTTCAACACTATTACAAGTGCAAAAAGTGTTTTTTCCACACTAATACAAGTGCAAAAGTGGTTTCCTGCACCAACACAAGTGCGAAAAGTGGTTTTTCAACACTAACACAAGTGCGAAAATTGGTTTTTCAACACTAACACAAGTGCGAAAAGTGGTTTTTCCACACTAATACAAGTGCAAAAAGTGGGTTTTCAACACTAACACAAGTGCGAAAAGTGGTTTTTCAACACTATCACAAGTGCAAAAAGTATTTTTTTCCAACTAATACAAGTGCAAAAGTGGTTTTTCAACACTATCACAAGTGCAAAAAGTGTTTTTTCCACACTAATAGAAGTGCAAAGGTGGTTTCCTGCACCAACACAAGTGCGGAAAGTGGTTTTTCAACACTAACACAAGTGCGAAAAGTGGTTTTTCAACACTAACACAAGTGCGAAAAGTCGTTTTTCAACACTATCACAAGTGCAAAAAGTGGTTTTTCCACACTAATAGAAGTGCAAAGGTGGTTTCCTGCACCAACACAAGTGCGGAAAGTGGTTTTTCAACACTAACACACGTGCGAAAAGTGGTTTTTCAACACTATCACAAGTGCAAAAGTGGTTTCCTGCACCAACACAAGTGCGAAAAGTGGTTTTTCAACACTAACACAAGTGCGAAAAGTGGTTATTCAACACTAACACAAGTGCAAAAAGTGTTTTTTCCACACTAATACAAGTGCAAAAGTGGTTTCCTGCACCAACACAAGTGCGAAAAGTGGTTTTTCAACACTAACACAAGTGCGAAAAGTGGACTAACACAGGTGTGAAAAGTGGTTTTCCAACACTAACACAAGTGCGAACAGTGGTTTTTCCACACTAATACAAGTGCAAAAGTGGTTTCCTGCACCAACACAAGTGCGAAAAGTCGTTTTTCAACACTAACACAAGTGCGAAAAGTGGTTTTTCAACACTATCACAAGTGCAAAAAGTGTTTTTTCCACACTAATACAAGTGCAAAAGTGGTTTTTCAACACTAACACAAGTGCGAAAAGTGGTTTTTCAACACTATTACAAGTGCAAAAAGTGTTTTTTCCACACTAATACAAGTGCAAAAGTGGTTTCCTGCACCAACACAAGTGCGAAAAGTCGTTTTTCAACAATAACACAAGTGCGAAAAGTGGTTTTTTCAACACTATCACAAGTGCAAAAGTGGTTTCCTGCACCAACACAAGTGCGAAAAGTGGTTTTTCAACACTAACACAAGTGCGAAAAGTGGTTATTCAACACTAACACAAGTGCAGAAAGTGTTTTTTCCACACTAATACAAGTGCAAAAGTGGTTGCCTGCACCAACACAAGTGCGAAAAGTGGTTTTTCAACACTAACACAAGTGCGAAAAGTGGTTTTTCTACACTAACACAGGTGCGAAAAGTGGTTTTTCAACACTAACACAAGTTGCGAACAGTGGTTTTTCCACACTAATACAAGTGCAAAAGTGGTTTCCTGCACCAACACAAGTGCGAAAAGTCGTTTTTCAACACTAACACAAGTGCGAAAAGTGTTTTTTCCACACTAATACAAGTGCAAAAGTGGTTTTTCAACACTAACACAAGTGTGAAAAGTGGTTTTTCCATACTATCACAAGTGCAAAAAAGTGTTTTTTCCACACTAATACAAGTGCAAAAGTGGTTTCCTGCACCAACACAAGTGCGAAAAGTGGTTTTTGCAACACTAACACAAGTGCGAAAAGTGGCTTTTCAACACTAACACAAGTGCGAAAAGTGGTTTTTCAACACTATCACAAGTGCAAAAAATGTTTTTTTCCACACTAATACAAGTGCAAAAGTGGTTTCCTGCACCAACACAAGTGCGAAAAGTGGTTTTTCAATACTAACACAAGTGCGAAAAGTGGTTTTTCAACACTAACACAAGTGCGAAAAGTGTTTTTTCCACATTAATACAAGTGCAAAAGTGGTTTCCTGCACCAACACAGGTGTGAAAAGTGGTTTTTCAACACTAACACAAGTGCGAAAAGTGGTTTTTCAACACTAACACAAGTGCAAAAAAGTGGTTTTTCAACACTAATACAAGTGCAAAAGTGGTTTCCTGCACCAACACAAGTGCGAAAAGTGGTTTTTCAACACTAACACTAGTGCAAAAAGTGGTTTTTCAACACTAACACAAGTGCGAAAAGTGGTTTTTCAACACTATCACAAGTGCAAAAAGTGTTTTTTTCCACACTAATACAAGTGCGAAAAGTGGTTTTTCAACACTAACACAAGTGCGAAAAGTGTGTTTTTCAACAATAACACAAGTGCGAAAAGTGGGTTTTTTCCACACTAATACAAGTGCAAAAGTGGTTTCCTGCACCAACACAAGTGCGAAAATTGGTTTTTCAACACTAACACAAGTGCGAAAAGTGGTTTTTCAACACTATCACAAGTGCAAAAAGTGTTTTTTCCACACTAATACAAGTGCAAAAGTGGTTTCCTGCACCAACACAAGTGCGAAAAGTGGTTTTTCAACACTAACACAAGTGCAAAAAGTGTTTTTTCCACACTAATACAAGTGCAAAAGTGGTTTCCTGCACCAACACAAGTGCGAAAAGTGGTTTTTCAACACTAACACAAGTGCGAAAAGTGGTTTTTCAACACTAACACAAGTGCGAAAAGTGGTTTTTCAACACTATCACAAGTGCAAAAAGTGTTTTTTCCACACTAATACAAGTGCAAAAGTGGTTTCCTGCACCAACACAAGTGCGAAAAGTGGTTTTTCAACACTAACACAAGTGCGAAAAGTGGATTTTCAACACTAACACAAGTGCGAAAAGTGGTTTTTCAACACTATCACAAGTGCAAAAAGTGTTTTTTCCACACTAATACAAGTGCAAAAGTGGTTTCCTGCACCAACACAAGTGCGAAAAGTGGTTTTTCAACACTAACACAAGTGCGAAAAGTGGTTTTTCAACACTAACACAAGTGCGAAAAGTGGTTTTTCCACACTAATACAAGTGCAAAAAGTGGGTTTTCAACACTAACACAAGTGCGAAAAGTGGTTTTTCAACACTATCACAAGTGCAAAAAGTGTTTTTTCCACACTAATAAAAGTGCAAAAGTGGTTTCCCACACCAACACAAGTGCGAAAAGTGGTTTTTCAACACTAACACAAGTGCAAAAAGTGTTTTTTCCACACTAATACAAGTGCAAAAGTGGTTTCCTGCACTAACACAAATGCGAAAAGTGGTTTTTCAACACTAACACAAGTGCAAAAAGTGTATTTTCCACACTAATACAAGTACAAAAGTGGTTTCCTGCACCAACACAAGTGCGAAAAGTGGTTTTTCAACACTAACACAAGTGCGAAAAGTGGTTTTTCAACACTAACACAAGTGCGAAAAGTCGTTTTTCAACACTATCACAAGTGCAAAAAGTGGTTTTTCCACACTAATAGAAGTGCAAAGGTGGTTTCCTGCACCAACACAAGTGCGGAAAGTGGTTTTTCAACACTAACACACGTGCGAAAAGTGGTTTTTCAACACTATCACAAGTGCAAAAGTGGTTTCCTGCACCAACACAAGTGCGAAAAGTGGTTTTTCAACACTAACACAAGTGCGAAAAGTGGTTATTCAACACTAACACAAGTGCAAAAAGTGTTTTTTCCACACTACTACAAGTGCAAAAGTGGTTTCCTGCACCAACACAAGTGCAAAAAGTGGTTTTTCAACACTAACACAAGTGCGAAAAGTGGTTTTTCTACACTAACACAGGTGCGAAAAGTGGTTTTTCAACACTAACACAAGTGCGAACAGTGGTTTTTCCACACTAATACAAGTGCAAAAGTGGTTTCCTCCACCAACACAAGTGCGAAAAGTCGTTTTTCAACACTAACACAAGTGCGAAAAGTGGTTTTTCAACACTATCACAAGTGCAAAAAGTGTTTTTCCACACTAATACAAGTGCAAAAGTGGTTTTTCAACACTAACACAAGTGCGAAAAGTGGTTTTTCAACACTATTACAAGTGCAAAAAGTGTTTTTTCCACACTAATACAAGTGCAAAAGTGGTTTCCTGCACCAACACAAGTGCGAAAAGTGGTTTTTCAACACTAACACAAGTGCGAAAATTGGTTTTTCAACACTAACACAAGTGCGAAAAGTGGTTTTTCCACACTAATACAAGTGCAAAAAGTGGGTTTTCAACACTAACACAAGTGCGAAAAGTGGTTTTTCAACACTATCACAAGTGCAAAAAGTATTTTTTTCCAACTAATACAAGTGCAAAAGTGGTTTTTCAACACTATCACAAGTGCAAAAAGTGTTTTTTCCACACTAATAGAAGTGCAAAGGTGGTTTCCTGCACCAACACAAGTGCGGAAAGTGGTTTTTCAACACTAACACAAGTGCGAAAAGTGGTTTTTCAACACTAACACAAGTGCGAAAAGTCGTTTTTCAACACTATCACAAGTGCAAAAAGTGGTTTTTCCACACTAATAGAAGTGCAAAGGTGGTTTCCTGCACCAACACAAGTGCGGAAAGTGGTTTTTCAACACTAACACACGTGCGAAAAGTGGTTTTTCAACACTATCACAAGTGCAAAAGTGGTTTCCTGCACCAACACAAGTGCGAAAAGTGGTTTTTCAACACTAACACAAGTGCGAAAAGTGGTTATTCAACACTAACACAAGTGCAAAAAGTGTTTTTTCCACACTAATACAAGTGCAAAAGTGGTTTCCTGCACCAACACAAGTGCGAAAAGTGGTTTTTCAACACTAACACAAGTGCGAAAAGTGGTTTTTCTACACTAACACAGGTGTGAAAAGTGGTTTTCCAACACTAACACAAGTGCGAACAGTGGTTTTTCCACACTAATACAAGTGCAAAAGTGGTTTCCTGCACCAACACAAGTGCGAAAAGTCGTTTTTCAACACTAACACAAGTGCGAAAAGTGGTTTTTCAACACTATCACAAGTGCAAAAAGTGTTTTTTCCACACTAATACAAGTGCAAAAGTGGTTTTTCAACACTAACACAAGTGCGAAAAGTGGTTTTTCAACACTATTACAAGTGCAAAAAGTGTTTTTTCCACACTAATACAAGTGCAAAAGTGGTTTCCTGCACCAACACAAGTGCGAAAAGTCGTTTTTCAACAATAACACAAGTGCGAAAAGTGGTTTTTCAACACTATCACAAGTGCAAAAGTGGTTTCCTGCACCAACACAAGTGCGAAAAGTGGTTTTTCAACACTAACACAAGTGCGAAAAGTGGTTATTCAACACTAACACAAGTGCAGAAAGTGTTTTTTCCACACTAATACAAGTGCAAAAGTGGTTGCCTGCACCAACACAAGTGCGAAAAGTGGTTTTTCAACACTAACACAAGTGCGAAAAGTGGTTTTTCTACACTAACACAGGTGCGAAAAGTGGTTTTTCAACACTAACACAAGTGCGAACAGTGGTTTTTCCACACTAATACAAGTGCAAAAGTGGTTTCCTGCACCAACACAAGTGCGAAAAGTCGTTTTTCAACACTAACACAAGTGCGAAAAGTGTTTTTTCCACACTAATACAAGTGCAAAAGTGGTTTTTCAACACTAACACAAGTGTGAAAAGTGGTTTTTCCATACTATCACAAGTGCAAAAAGTGTTTTTTCCACACTAATACAAGTGCAAAAGTGGTTTCCTGCACCAACACAAGTGCGAAAAGTGGTTTTTCAACACTAACACAAGTGCGAAAAGTGGCTTTTCAACACTAACACAAGTGCGAAAAGTGGTTTTTCAACACTATCACAAGTGCAAAAAATGTTTTTTCCACACTAATACAAGTGCAAAAGTGGTTTCCTGCACCAACACAAGTGCGAAAAGTGGTTTTTCAATACTAACACAAGTGCGAAAAGTGGTTTTTCAACACTAACACAAGTGCGAAAAGTGTTTTTTCCACATTAATACAAGTGCAAAAGTGGTTTCCTGCACCAACACAGGTGTGAAAAGTGGTTTTTCAACACTAACACAAGTGCGAAAAGTGGTTTTTCAACACTAACACAAGTGCAAAAAGTGGTTTTTCAACACTAATACAAGTGCAAAAGTGGTTTCCTGCACCAACACAAGTGCGAAAAGTGGTTTTTCAACACTAACACTAGTGCAAAAAGTGGTTTTTCAACACTAACACAAGTGCGAAAAGTGGTTTTTCAACACTATCACAAGTGCAAAAAGTGTTTTTTCCACACTAATAAAAGCGCAAAAGTGGTTTCCCGCACCAACACAAGTGCGAAAAGTGGTTTTTCAACACTAACACAAGTGCAAAAAGTGTTTTTTCCACACTAATACAAGTGCAAAAGTGGTTTCCTGCACTAACACAAGTGCGAAAAGTGGTTTTTCAACACTAACACAAGTGCAAAAAGTGTATTTTCCACACTAATAGAAGTGCAAAGGTGGTTTCCTGCACCAACACAAGTGCGGAAAGTGGTTTTTCAACACTAACACAAGTGCGAAAAGTGGTTTTTCAACACTAACACAAGTGCGAAAAGTCGTTTTTCAACACTATCACAAGTGCAAAAAGTGGTTTTTCCACACTAATAGAAGTGCAAAGGTGGTTTCCTGCACCAACACAAGTGCGGAAAGTGGTTTTTCAACACTAACACACGTGCGAAAAGTGGTTTTTCAACACTATCACAAGTGCAAAAGTGGTTTCCTGCACCAACACAAGTGCGAAAAGTGGTTTTTCAACACTAACACAAGTGCGAAAAGTGGTTATTCAACACTAACACAAGTGCAAAAAGTGTTTTTTCCACACTACTACAAGTGCAAAAGTGGTTTCCTGCACCAACACAAGTGCAAAAAGTGGTTTTTCAACACTAACACAAGTGCGAAAAGTGGTTTTTCTACACTAACACAGGTGCGAAAAGTGGTTTTTCAACACTAACACAAGTGCGAACAGTGGTTTTTCCACACTAATACAAGTGCAAAAGTGGTTTCCTCCACCAACACAAGTGCGAAAAGTCGTTTTTCAACACTAACACAAGTGCGAAAAGTGGTTTTTCAACACTATCACAAGTGCAAAAAGTGTTTTTTCCACACTAATACAAGTGCAAAAGTGGTTTTTCAACACTAACACAAGTGCGAAAAGTGGTTTTTCAACACTATTACAAGTGCAAAAAGTGTTTTTTCCACACTAATACAAGTGCAAAAGTGGTTTCCTGCACCAACACAAGTGCGAAAAGTCGTTTTTCAACACTAACACAAGTGCGAAAATTGGTTTTTCAACACTATCACAAGTGCAAAAGTGGTTTCCTGCACCAACACAAGTGCGAAAAGTGGTTTTTCAACACTAACACAAGTGCGAAAAGTGGTTATTCAACACTAACACAAGTGCAAAAAGTGTTTTTTCCACACTAATACAAGTGCAAAAGTGGTTTCCTGCACCAACACAAGTCCGAAAAGTGGTTTTTCAACACTAACACAAGTGCGAAAAGTGGTTTTTCTACACTAACACAGGTGTGAAAAGTGGTTTTTCAACACTAACACAAGTGCGAACAGTGGTTTTTCCACACTAATACAAGTGCAAAAGTGGTTTCCTGCACCAACACAAGTGCGAAAAGTCGTTTTTCAACACTAACACAAGTGCGAAAAGTGGTTTTTCAACACTAACACAAGTGCAAAAAGTGGTTTTTCAACACTAATACAAGTGCAAAAGTGGTTTCCTGCACCAACACAAGTGCGAAAAGTGGTTTTTCAACACTAACACTAGTGCAAAAAGTGGTTTTTCAACACTAACACAAGTGCGAAAAGTGGTTTTTCAACACTATCACAAGTGCAAAAAGTGTTTTTTCCACACTAATAAAAGTGCAAAAGTGGTTTCCCGCACCAACACAAGTGCGAAAAGTGGTTTTTCAACACTAACACAAGTGCAAAAAGTGTTTTTTCCACACTAATACAAGTGCAAAAGTGGTTTCCTGCACTAACACAAGTGCGAAAAGTGGTTTTTCAACACTAACACAAGTGCAAAAAGTGTATTTTCCACACTAATAGAAGTGCAAAGGTGGTTTCCTGCACCAACACAAGTGCGGAAAGTGGTTTTTCAACACTAACACAAGTGCGAAAAGTGGTTTTTCAACACTAACACAAGTGCGAAAAGTCGTTTTTCAACACTATCACAAGTGCAAAAAGTGGTTTTTCCACACTAATAGAAGTGCAAAGGTGGTTTCCTGCACCAACACAATTGCGGAAAGTGGTTTTTCAACACTAACACACGTGCGAAAAGTGGTTTTTCAACACTATCACAAGTGCAAAAGTGGTTTCCTGCACCAACACAAGTGCGAAAAGTGGTTTTTCAACACTAACACAAGTGCGAAAAGTGGTTATTCAACACTAACACAAGTGCAAAAAGTGTTTTTTCCACACTACTACAAGTGCAAAAGTGGTTTCCTGCACCAACACAAGTGCAAAAAGTGGTTTTTCAACACTAACACAAGTGCGAAAAGTGGTTTTTCTACACTAACACAGGTGCGAAAAGTGGTTTTTCAACACTAACACAAGTGCGAACAGTGGTTTTTCCACACTAATACAAGTGCAAAAGTGGTTTCCTCCAGCAACACAAGTGCGAAAAGTCGTTTTTCAACACTAACACAAGTGCGAAAAGTGGTTTTTCAACACTATCACAAGTGCAAAAAGTGTTTTTTCCACACTAATACAAGTGCAAAAGTGGTTTTTCAACACTAACACAAGTGCGAAAAGTGGTTTTTCAACACTATTACAAGTGCAAAAAGTGTTTTTTCCACACTAATACAAGTGCAAAAGTGGTTTCCTGCACCAACACAAGTGCGAAAAGTCGTTTTTCAACACTAACACAAGTGCGAAAATTGGTTTTTCAACACTATCACAAGTGCAAAAGTGGGTTCCTGCACCAACACAAGTGCGAAAAGTGGTTTTTCAACACTAACACAAGTGCGAAAAGTGGTTATTAAACACTAACACAAGTGCAAAAAGTGTTTTTTCCACACTAATACAAGTGCAAAAGTGGTTTCCTGCACCAACACAAGTCCGAAAAGTGGTTTTTCAACACTAACACAAGTGCGAAAAGTGGTTTTTCTACACTAACACAGGTGTGAAAAGTGGTTTTTCAACACTAACACAAGTGCGAACAGTGGTTTTTCCACACTAATACAAGTGCAAAAGTGGTTTCCTGCACCAACACAAGTGCGAAAAGTCGTTTTTCAACACTAACACAAGTGCGAAAAGTGGTTTTTCAACACTATCACAAGTGCAAAAAGTGTTTTTTCCACACTAATACAAGTGCAAAAGTGGTTTTTCAACACTAACACAAGTGCGAAAAGTGGTTTTTCAACACTATCACAAGTGCAAAAAGTGTTTTTTCCACACTAATACAAGTGCAAAAGTGGTTTCCTGCACCAACACAAGTGCGAAAAGTGGTTTTTCAACACTAACACAAGTGCGAAAAGTCGCTTTTCAACACTAACACAAGTGCGAAAAGTGGTTTTTCAACACTATCACAAGTGCAAAAATTGTTTTTTCCACACGAATAAAAGTGCAAAAGTGGTTTCCCGCACCAACACAAGTGCGAAAAGTGGTTTTTCAACACTAACACAAGTGCGAAAAGTGGTTTTTCAACAATAACACAAGTGCGAAAAGTGGTTTTTTCCACACTAATACAAGTGCAAAAGTGGTTTCCTGCACCAACACAAGTGCGAAAATTGGTTTTTCAACACTAACACAAGTGCGAAAAGTGGTTTTTCAACACTATCACAAGTGCAAAAAGTGTTTTTTCCACACTAATACAAGTGCAAAAGTGGTTTCCTGCACCAACACAAGTGCGAAAAGTGGTTTTTCAACACTAACACAAGTGCAAAAAGTGTTTTTTCCACACTAATACAAGTGCAAAAGTGGTTTCCTGCACCAACACAAGTGCGAAAAGTGGTTTTTCAACACTAACACAAGTGCGAAAAGTGGTTTTTCAACACTAACGCAAGTGCGAAAAGTGGTTTTTCAACACTATCACAAGTGCAAAAAGTGTTTTTTCCACACTAATACAAGTGCAAAAGTGGTTTCCTGCACCAACACAAGTGCGAAAAGTGGTTTTTCAACACTAACACAAGTGCGAAATGTGGATTTTCAACACTAACACAAGTGCGAAAAGTGGTTTTTCAACACTATCACAAGTGCAAAAAGTGTTTTTTCCACACTAATACAAGTGCAAAAGTGGTTTCCTGCACCAACACAAGTGCGAAAAGTGGTTTTTCAACACTAACACAAGTGCGAAAAGTGGTTTTTCAACACTAACACAAGTGCGAAAAGTGGTTTTTCCACACTAATACAAGTGCAAAAAGTGGGTTTTCAACACTAACACAAGTGCGAAAAGTGGTTTTTCAACACTATCACAAGTGCAAAAAGTGTTTTTTCCACACTAATAAAAGTGCAAAAGTGGTTTCCCGCACCAACACAAGTGCGAAAAGTGGTTTTTCAACACTAACACAAGTGCAAAAAGTGTTTTTTCCACACTAATACAAGTGCAAAAGTGGTTTCCTGCACTAACACAAGTGCGAAAAGTGGTTTTTCAACACTAACACAAGTGCAAAAAGTGTATTTTCCACACTAATACAAGTACAAAAGTGGTTTCCTGCACCAACACAAGTGCGAAAAGTGGTTTTTCAACACTAACACAAGTGCGAAAAGTGGTTTTTCAACACTAACACAAGTGCGAAAAGTCGTTTTTCAACACTATCACAAGTGCAAAAAGTGGTTTTTCCACACTAATAGAAGTGCAAAGGTGGTTTCCTGCACCAACACAAGTGCGGAAAGTGGTTTTTCAACACTAACACACGTGCGAAAAGTGGTTTTTCAACACTATCACAAGTGCAAAAGTGGTTTCCTGCACCAACACAAGTGCGAAAAGTGGTTTTTCAACACTAACACAAGTGCGAAAAGTGGTTATTCAACACTAACACAAGTGCAAAAAGTGTTTTTTCCACACTACTACAAGTGCAAAAGTGGTTTCCTGCACCAACACAAGTGCAAAAAGTGGTTTTTCAACACTAACACAAGTGCGAAAAGTGGTTTTTCTACACTAACACAGGTGCGAAAAGTGGTTTTTCAACACTAACACAAGTGCGAACAGTGGTTTTTCCACACTAATACAAGTGCAAAAGTGGTTTCCTCCACCAACACAAGTGCGAAAAGTCGTTTTTCAACACTAACACAAGTGCGAAAAGTGGTTTTTCAACACTATCACAAGTGCAAAAAGTGTTTTTCCACACTAATACAAGTGCAAAAGTGGTTTTTCAACACTAACACAAGTGCGAAAAGTGGTTTTTCAACACTATTACAAGTGCAAAAAGTGTTTTTTCCACACTAATACAAGTGCAAAAGTGGTTTCCTGCACCAACACAAGTGCGAAAAGTGGTTTTTCAACACTAACACAAGTGCGAAAATTGGTTTTTCAACACTAACACAAGTGCGAAAAGTGGTTTTTCCACACTAATACAAGTGCAAAAAGTGGGTTTTCAACACTAACACAAGTGCGAAAAGTGGTTTTTCAACACTATCACAAGTGCAAAAAGTATTTTTTTCCAACTAATACAAGTGCAAAAGTGGTTTCCTGCACCAACACAAGTGCGAAAACTGGTTTTTCAACACTAACACAAGTGCGAAAAGTGGTTTTTCAACACTAACACAAGTGCGAAAAGTGGTTTTTCCACACTAATAGAAGTGCAAAAGTGGTTTCCTGCACCAACACAAGTGCGAAAAGTGGTTTTTCAACACTAACACAAGTGCGAAAAGTGGTTTTTCAACACTATCACAAGTGCAAAAAGTGTTTTTTCCACACTAATACAAGTGCAAAAGTGGTTTCCTGCACCAACACAAGTGCGAAAAGTGGTTTTTCAACACTAACACAAGTGCGAAAAGTGGTTTTTCAACACTAACACAAGTGCGAAAAGTGGTTTTTCCACACTAATACAAGTGCAAAAGTGGTTTCCTGCAGCAACACAAGTGCGAAAAGTGGTTTTTCAACGCTAAAACAAGTGCGAAAAGTGGTTTTTCAACACTATCACAAGTGCAAAAAGTGTTTTTTCCACACTAATACAAGTGCAAAAGTGGTTTCCTGCACCAACACAAGTGCGAAAAGTGGTTTTTCAACACTAACACAAGTGCGAAAAGTGGTTTTTCAACACTATCACAAGTGCAAAAAATGTTTTTTCCACACTAATACAAGTGCGAAAAGTGGTTTTTCAACACTATCACAAGTGCAAAAAGTGTTTTTTCCACACTAATAAAAGTGCAAAAGTGGTTTCCCGCACCAACACAAGTGCGAAAAGTGGTTTTTCAACACTAACACAAGTGCAAAAAGTGTTTTTTCCACACTAATACAAGTGCAAAAGTGGTTTCCTGCACTAACACAAGTGCGAAAAGTGGTTTTTCAACACTAACACAAGTGCAAAAAGTGTATTTTCCACACTAATAGAAGTGCAAAGGTGGTTTCCTGCACCAACACAAGTGCGGAAAGTGGTTTTTCAACACTAACACACGTGCGAAAAGTGGTTTTTCAACACTATCACAAGTGCAAAAGTGGTTTCCTGCACCAACACAAGTGCGAAAAGTGGTTTTTCAACACTAACACAAGTGCGAAAAGTGGTTATTCAACACTAACACAAGTGCAAAAAGTGTTTTTTCCACACTACTACAAGTGCAAAAGTGGTTTCCTGCACCAACACAAGTGCAAAAAGTGGTTTTTCAACACTAACACAAGTGCGAAAAGTGGTTTTTCTACACTAACACAGGTGCGAAAAGTGGTTTTTCAACACTAACACAAGTGCGAACAGTGGTTTTTCCACACTAATACAAGTGCAAAAGTGGTTTCCTCCACCAACACAAGTGCGAAAAGTCGTTTTTCAACACTAACACAAGTGCGAAAAGTGGTTTTTCAACACTATCACAAGTGCAAAAAGTGTTTTTTCCACACTAATACAAGTGCAAAAGTGGTTTTTCAACACTAACACAAGTGCGAAAAGTGGTTTTTCAACACTATTACAAGTGCAAAAAGTGTTTTTTCCACACCAATACAAGTGCAAAAGTGGTTTCCTGCACCAACACAAGTGCGAAAAGTCGTTTTTCAACACTAACACAAGTGCGAAAATTGGTTTTTCAACACTATCACAAGTGCAAAAGTGGTTTCCTGCACCAACACAAGTGCGAAAAGTGGTTTTTCAACACTAACACAAGTGCGAAAAGTGGTTATTCAACACTAACACAAGTGCAAAAAGTGTTTTTTCCACACTAATACAAGTGCAAAAGTGGTTTCCTGCACCAACACAAGTCCGAAAAGTGGTTTTTCAACACTAACACAAGTGCGAAAAGTGGTTTTTCTACACTAACACAGGTGTGAAAAGTGGTTTTTCAACACTAACACAAGTGCGAACAGTGGTTTTTCCACACTAATACAAGTGCAAAAGTGGTTTCCTGCACCAACACAAGTGCGAAAAGTCGTTTTTCAACACTAACACAAGTGCGAAAAGTGGTTTTTCAACACTATCACAAGTGCAAAAAGTGTTTTTTCCACACTAATACAAGTGCAAAAGTGGTTTTTCAACACTAACACAAGTGCGAAAAGTGGTTTTTCAACACTATCACAAGTGCAAAAAGTGTTTTTTCCACACTAGTACAAGTGCAAAAGTGGTTTCCTGCACAAACACAAGTGCGAAAAGTGGTTTTTCAACACTAACACAAGTGCGAAAAGTCGCTTTTCAACACTAACACAAGTGCGAAAAGTGGTTTTTCAACACTATCACAAGTGCAAAAATTGTTTTTTCCACACGAATAAAAATGCAAAAGTGGTTTCCCGCACCAACACAAGTGCGAAAAGTGGTTTTTCAACACTAACACAAGTGCGAAAAGTGGTTTTTCAACAATAACACAAGTGCGAAAAGTGGTTTTTTCCACACTAATACAAGTGCAAAAGTGGTTTCCTGCACCAACACAAGTGCGAAAATTGGTTTTTCAACACTAACACAAGTGCGAAAAGTGGTTTTTCAACACTATCACAAGTGCAAAAAGTGTTTTTTCCACACTAATACAAGTGCAAAAGTGGTTTCCTGCACCAACACAAGTGCGAAAAGTGGTTTTTCAACACTAACACAAGTGCAAAAAGTGTTTTTTCCACACTAATACAAGTGCAAAAGTGGTTTCCTGCACCAACACAAGTGCGAAAAGTGGTTTTTCAACACTAACACAAGTGCGAAAAGTGGTTTTTCAACACTAACACAAGTGCGAAAAGTGGTTTTTCAACACTATCACAAGTGCAAAAAGTGTTTTTTCCACACTAATACAAGTGCAAAAGTGGTTTCCTGCACCAACACAAGTGCGAAAAGTGGTTTTTCAACACTAACACAAGTGCGAAAAGTGGTTTTTCAACACTAACACAAGTGCAAAAAGTGGTTTTTCAACACTAATACAAGTGCAAAAGTGGTTTCCTGCACCAACACAAGTGCGAAAAGTGGTTTTTCAACACTAACACAAGTGCAAAAAGTGGTTTTTCAACACTAACCCAAGTGCGAAAAGTGGTTTTTCAACACTATCACAAGTGCAAAAAGTGTTTTTTCCACACTAATAAAAGTGCAAAAGTGGTTTCCCGCACCAACACAAGTGCGAAAAGTGGTTTTTAAACACTAACACAAGTGCAAAAATTGTTTTTTCCACACTAATACAAGTGCAAATGTGGTTTCCTGCACTAACACAAGTGCGAAAAGTGGTTTTTCAACACTAACACAAGTGCAAAAAGTGTATTTTCCACACTAATACAAGTACAAAAGTGGTTTCCTGCACCAACACAAGTGCGAAAAGTGGTTTTTCAACACTAACACAAGTGCGAAAAGTGGTTTTTCAACACTAACACAAATGCGAAAAGTCGTTTTTCAACACTATCACAACTGCAAAAAGTGGTTTTTCCACACTAATAGAAGTGCAAAGGTGGTTTCCTGCACCAACACAAGTGCGGAAAGTGGTTTTTCAACACTAACACACGTGCGAAAAGTGGTTTTTCAACACTATCACAAGTGCAAAAGTGGTTTCCTGCACCAACACAAGTGCGAAAAGTGGTTTTTCAACACTAACACAAGTGCGAAAAGTGGTTATTCAACACTAACACAAGTGCAAAAAGTGTTTTTTCCACACTAATACAAGTGCAAAAGTGGTTTCCTGCACCAACACAAGTGCGAAAAGTGGTTTTTCAACACTAACACAAGTGCGAAAAGTGGTTTTTCTACACTAACACAGGTGTGAAAAGTGGTTTTTCAACACTAACACAAGTGCGAACAGTGGTTTTTCCACACTAATACAAGTGCAAAAGTGGTTTCCTGCACCAACACAAGTGCGAAAAGTCGTTTTTCAACACTAACACAAGTGCGAAAAGTGGTTTTTCAACACTATCACAAGTGCAAAAAGTGTTTTTTCCACACTAATACAAGTGCAAAAGTGGTTTTTCAACACTAACACAAGTGCGAAAAGTGGTTTTTCAACACTATTACAAGTGCAAAAAGTGTTTTTTCCACACTAATACAAGTGCAAAAGTGGTTTCCTGCACCAACACAAGTGCGAAAAGTCGTTTTTCAACAATAACACAAGTGCGAAAAGTGGTTTTTCAACACTATCACAAGTGCAAAAGTGGTTTCCTGCACCAACACAAGTGCGAAAAGTGGTTTTTCAACACTAACACAAGTGCGAAAAGTGGTTATTCAACACTAACACAAGTGCAGAAAGTGTTTTTTCCACACTAATACAAGTGCAAAAGTGGTTGCCTGCACCAACACAAGTGCGAAAAGTGGTTTTTCAACACTAACACAAGTGCGAAAAGTGGTTTTTCTACACTAACACAGGTGCGAAAAGTGGTTTTTCAACACTAACACAAGTGCGAACAGTGGTTTTTCCACACTAATACAAGTGCAAAAGTGGTTTCCTGCACCAACACAAGTGCGAAAAGTCGTTTTTCAACACTAACACAAGTGCGAAAAGTGTTTTTTCCACACTAATACAAGTGCAAAAGTGGTTTTTCAACACTAACACAAGTGTGAAAAGTGGTTTTTCCACACTATCACAAGTGCAAAAAGTGTTTTTTCCACACTAATACAAGTGCAAAAGTGGTTTCCTGCACCAACACAAGTGCGAAAAGTGGTTTTTCAACACTAACACAAGTGCGAAAAGTGGCTTTTCAACACTAACACAAGTGCGAAAAGTGGTTTTTCAACACTATCACAAGTGCAAAAAATGTTTTTTCCACACTAATACAAGTGCAAAAGTGGTTTCCTGCACCAACACAAGTGCGAAAAGTGGTTTTTCAATACTAACACAAGTGCGAAAAGTGGTTTTTCAACACTAACACAAGTGCGAAAAGTGTTTTTTCCACATTAATACAAGTGCAAAAGTGGTTTCCTGCACCAACACAGGTGTGAAAAGTGGTTTTTCAACACTAACACAAGTGCGAAAAGTGGTTTTTCAACACTAACACAAGTGCAAAAAGTGGTTTTTCAACACTAATACAAGTGCAAAAGTGGTTTCCTGCACCAACACAAGTGCGAAAAGTGGTTTTTCAACACTAACACTAGTGCAAAAAGTGGTTTTTCAACACTAACACAAGTGCGAAAAGTGGTTTTTCAACACTATCACAAGTGCAAAAAGTGTTTTTTCCACACTAATAAAAGCGCAAAAGTGGTTTCCCGCACCAACACAAGTGCGAAAAGTGGTTTTTCAACACTAACACAAGTGCAAAAAGTGTTTTTTCCACACTAATACAAGTGCAAAAGTGGTTTCCTGCACTAACACAAGTGCGAAAAGTGGTTTTTCAACACTAACACAAGTGCAAAAAGTGTATTTTCCACACTAATAGAAGTGCAAAGGTGGTTTCCTGCACCAACACAAGTGCGGAAAGTGGTTTTTCAACACTAACACAAGTGCGAAAAGTGGTTTTTCAACACTAACACAAGTGCGAAAAGTCGTTTTTCAACACTATCACAAGTGCAAAAAGTGGTTTTTCCACACTAATAGAAGTGCAAAGGTGGTTTCCTGCACCAACACAAGTGCGGAAAGTGGTTTTTCAACACTAACACACGTGCGAAAAGTGGTTTTTCAACACTATCACAAGTGCAAAAGTGGTTTCCTGCACCAACACAAGTGCGAAAAGTGGTTTTTCAACACTAACACAAGTGCGAAAAGTGGTTATTCAACACTAACACAAGTGCAAAAAGTGTTTTTTCCACACTACTACAAGTGCAAAAGTGGTTTCCTGCACCAACACAAGTGCAAAAAGTGGTTTTTCAACACTAACACAAGTGCGAAAAGTGGTTTTTCTACACTAACACAGGTGCGAAAAGTGGTTTTTCAACACTAACACAAGTGCGAACAGTGGTTTTTTCCACACTAATACAAGTGCAAAAGTGGTTTCCTCCACCAACACAAGTGCGAAAAGTCGTTTTTCAACACTAACACAAGTGCGAAAAGTGGTTTTTCAACACTATCACAAGTGCAAAAAGTGTTTTTTCCACACTAATACAAGTGCAAAAGTGGTTTTTCAACACTAACACAAGTGCGAAAAGTGGTTTTTCAACACTATTACAAGTGCAAAAAGTGTTTTTTCCACACTAATACAAGTGCAAAAGTGGTTTCCTGCACCAACACAAGTGCGAAAAGTCGTTTTTCAACACTAACACAAGTGCGAAAATTGGTTTTTCAACACTATCACAAGTGCAAAAGTGGTTTCCTGCACCAACACAAGTGCGAAAAGTGGTTTTTCAACACTAACACAAGTGCGAAAAGTGGTTATTCAACACTAACACAAGTGCAAAAAGTGTTTTTTCCACACTAATACAAGTGCAAAAGTGGTTTCCTGCACCAACACAAGTCCGAAAAGTGGTTTTTCAACACTAACACAAGTGCGAAAAGTGGTTTTTCTACACTAACACAGGTGTGAAAAGTGGTTTTTCAACACTAACACAAGTGCGAACAGTGGTTTTTCCACACTAATACAAGTGCAAAAGTGGTTTCCTGCACCAACACAAGTGCGAAAAGTCGTTTTTCAACACTAACACAAGTGCGAAAAGTGGTTTTTCAACACTAACACAAGTGCAAAAAGTGGTTTTTCAACACTAATACAAGTGCAAAAGTGGTTTCCTGCACCAACACAAGTGCGAAAAGTGGTTTTTCAACACTAACACTAGTGCAAAAAGTGGTTTTTCAACACTAACACAAGTGCGAAAAGTGGTTTTTCAACACTATCACAAGTGCAAAAAGTGTTTTTTCCACACTAATAAAAGTGCAAAAGTGGTTTCCCGCACCAACACAAGTGCGAAAAGTGGTTTTTCAACACTAACACAAGTGCAAAAAGTGTTTTTTCCACACTAATACAAGTGCAAAAGTGGTTTCCTGCACTAACACAAGTGCGAAAAGTGGTTTTTCAACACTAACACAAGTGCAAAAAGTGTATTTTCCACACTAATAGAAGTGCAAAGGTGGTTTCCTGCACCAACACAAGTGCGGAAAGTGGTTTTTCAACACTAACACAAGTGCGAAAAGTGGTTTTCAACACTAACACAAGTGCGAAAAGTCGTTTTTCAACACTATCACAAGTGCAAAAAGTGGTTTTTCCACACTAATAGAAGTGCAAAGGTGGTTTCCTGCACCAACACAATTGCGGAAAGTGGTTTTTCAACACTAACACACGTGCGAAAAGTGGTTTTTCAACACTATCACAAGTGCAAAAGTGGTTTCCTGCACCAACACAAGTGCGAAAAGTGGTTTTTCAACACTAACACAAGTGCGAAAAGTGGTTATTCAACACTAACACAAGTGCAAAAAGTGTTTTTTCCACACTACTACAAGTGCAAAAGTGGTTTCCTGCACCAACACAAGTGCAAAAAGTGGTTTTTCAACACTAACACAAGTGCGAAAAGTGGTTTTTCTACACTAACACAGGTGCGAAAAGTGGTTTTTCAACACTAACACAAGTGCGAACAGTGGTTTTTCCACACTAATACAAGTGCAAAAGTGGTTTCCTCCAGCAACACAAGTGCGAAAAGTCGTTTTTCAACACTAACACAAGTGCGAAAAGTGGTTTTTCAACACTATCACAAGTGCAAAAAGTGTTTTTTCCACACTAATACAAGTGCAAAAGTGGTTTTTCAACACTAACACAAGTGCGAAAAGTGGTTTTTCAACACTATTACAAGTGCAAAAAGTGTTTTTTCCACACTAATACAAGTGCAAAAGTGGTTTCCTGCACCAACACAAGTGCGAAAAGTCGTTTTTCAACACTAACACAAGTGCGAAAATTGGTTTTTCAACACTATCACAAGTGCAAAAGTGGTTTCCTGCACCAACACAAGTGCGAAAAGTGGTTTTTCAACACTAACACAAGTGCGAAAAGTGGTTATTCAACACTAACACAAGTGCAAAAAGTGTTTTTTCCACACTAATACAAGTGCAAAAGTGGTTTCCTGCACCAACACAAGTCCGAAAAGTGGTTTTTCAACACTAACACAAGTGCGAAAAGTGGTTTTTCTACACTAACACAGGTGTGAAAAGTGGTTTTTCAACACTAACACAAGTGCGAACAGTGGTTTTTCCACACTAATACAAGTGCAAAAGTGGTTTCCTGCACCAACACAAGTGCGAAAAGTCGTTTTTCAACACTAACACAAGTGCGAAAAGTGGTTTTTCAACACTATCACAAGTGCAAAAAGTGTTTTTTCCACACTAATACAAGTGCAAAAGTGGTTTTTCAACACTAACACAAGTGCGAAAAGTAGTTTTTCAACACTATCACAAGTGCAAAAAGTGTTTTTTCCACACTAATACAAGTGCAAAAGTGGTTTCCTGCACCAACACAAGTGCGAAAAGTGGTTTTTCAACACTAACACAAGTGCGAAAAGTCGCTTTTCAACACTAACACAAGTGCGAAAAGTGGTTTTTCAACACTATCACAAGTGCAAAAATTGTTTTTTCCACACGAATAAAAGTGCAAAAGTGGTTTCCCGCACCAACACAAGTGCGAAAAGTGGTTTTTCAACACTAACACAAGTGCGAAAAGTGGTTTTTCAACAATAACACAAGTGCGAAAAGTGGTTTTTTCCACACTAATACAAGTGCAAAAGTGGTTTCCTGCACCAACACAAGTGCGAAAATTGGTTTTTCAACACTAACACAAGTGCGAAAAGTGGTTTTTCAACACTATCACAAGTGCAAAAAGTGTTTTTTCCACACTAATACAAGTGCAAAAGTGGTTTCCTGCACCAACACAAGTGCGAAAAGTGGTTTTTCAACACTAACACAAGTGCAAAAAGTGTTTTTTCCACACTAATACAAGTGCAAAAGTGGTTTCCTGCACCAACACAAGTGCGAAAAGTGGTTTTTCAACACTAACACAAGTGCGAAAAGTGGTTTTTCAACACTAACACAAGTGCGAAAAGTGGTTTTTCAACACTATCACAAGTGCAAAAAGTGTTTTTTCCACACTAATACAAGTGCAAAAGTGGTTTCCTGCACCAACACAAGTGCGAAAAGTGGTTTTTCAACACTAACACAAGTGCGAAAAGTGGATTTTCAACACTAACACAAGTGCGAAAAGTGGTTTTTCAACACTATCACAAGTGCAAAAAGTGTTTTTTCCACACTAATACAAGTGCAAAAGTGGTTTCCTGCACCAACACAAGTGCGAAAAGTGGTTTTTCAACACTAACACAAGTGCGAAAAGTGGTTTTTCAACACTAACACAAGTGCGAAAAGTGGTTTTTCCACACTAATACAAGTGCAAAAAGTGGGTTTTCAACACTAACACAAGTGCGAAAAGTGGTTTTTCAACACTATCACAAGTGCAAAAAGTGTTTTTTCCACACTAATAAAAGTGCAAAAGTGGTTTCCCGCACCAACACAAGTGCGAAAAGTGGTTTTTCAACACTAACACAAGTGCAAAAAGTGTTTTTTCCACACTAATACAAGTGCAAAAGTGGTTTCCTGCACTAACACAAGTGCGAAAAGTGGTTTTTCAACACTAACACAAGTGCAAAAAGTGTATTTTCCACACTAATACAAGTACAAAAGTGGTTTCCTGCACCAACACAAGTGCGAAAAGTGGTTTTTCAACACTAACACAAGTGCGAAAAGTGGTTTTTCAACACTAACACAAGTGCGAAAAGTCGTTTTTCAACACTATCACAAGTGCAAAAAGTGGTTTTTCCACACTAATAGAAGTGCAAAGGTGGTTTCCTGCACCAACACAAGTGCGGAAAGTGGTTTTTCAACACTAACACACGTGCGAAAAGTGGTTTTTCAACACTATCACAAGTGCAAAAGTGGTTTCCTGCACCAACACAAGTGCGAAAAGTGGTTTTTCAACACTAACACAAGTGCGAAAAGTGGTTATTCAACACTAACACAAGTGCAAAAAGTGTTTTTTCCACACTACTACAAGTGCAAAAGTGGTTTCCTGCACCAACACAAGTGCAAAAAGTGGTTTTTCAACACTAACACAAGTGCGAAAAGTGGTTTTTCTACACTAACACAGGTGCGAAAAGTGGTTTTTCAACACTAACACAAGTGCGAACAGTGGTTTTTCCACACTAATACAAGTGCAAAAGTGGTTTCCTCCACCAACACAAGTGCGAAAAGTCGTTTTTCAACACTAACACAAGTGCGAAAAGTGGTTTTTCAACACTATCACAAGTGCAAAAAGTGTTTTTCCACACTAATACAAGTGCAAAAGTGGTTTTTCAACACTAACACAAGTGCGAAAAGTGGTTTTTCAACACTATTACAAGTGCAAAAAGTGTTTTTTCCACACTAATACAAGTGCAAAAGTGGTTTCCTGCACCAACACAAGTGCGAAAAGTGGTTTTTCAACACTAACACAAGTGCGAAAATTGGTTTTTCAACACTAACACAAGTGCGAAAAGTGGTTTTTCCACACTAATACAAGTGCAAAAAGTGGGTTTTCAACACTAACACAAGTGCGAAAAGTGGTTTTTCAACACTATCACAAGTGCAAAAAGTATTTTTTTCCAACTAATACAAGTGCAAAAGTGGTTTCCTGCACCAACACAAGTGCGAAAACTGGTTTTTCAACACTAACACAAGTGCGAAAAGTGGTTTTTCAACACTAACACAAGTGCGAAAAGTGGTTTTTCCACACTAATAGAAGTGCAAAAGTGGTTTCCTGCACCAACACAAGTGCGAAAAGTGGTTTTTCAACACTAACACAAGTGCGAAAAGTGGTTTTTCAACACTATCACAAGTGCAAAAAGTGTTTTTTCCACACTAATACAAGTGCAAAAGTGGTTTCCTGCACCAACACAAGTGCGAAAAGTGGTTTTTCAACACTAACACAAGTGCGAAAAGTGGTTTTTCAACACTAACACAAGTGCGAAAAGTGGTTTTTCCACACTAATACAAGTGCAAAAGTGGTTTCCTGCAGCAACACAAGTGCGAAAAGTGGTTTTTCAACGCTAAAACAAGTGCGAAAAGTGGTTTTTCAACACTATCACAAGTGCAAAAAGTGTTTTTTCCACACTAATACAAGTGCAAAAGTGGTTTCCTGCACCAACACAAGTGCGAAAAGTGGTTTTTCAACACTAACACAAGTGCGAAAAGTGGTTTTTCAACACTATCACAAGTGCAAAAAATGTTTTTTCCACACTAATACAAGTGCAAAAGTGGTTTCCTGCACCAACACAAGTGCGAAAAGTGGTTTTTCAACACTAACACAAGTGCGAAAAGTGGTTTTTCAACACTAACACAAGTGCGAAAAGTGTTTTTTCCACACTAATACAATTGCAAAAGTGGTTTCCTGCACCAACACAAGTGTGAAAAGTGGTTTTTCAACACTAACACAAGTGCAAAAAGTGGTTTTTCAACACTAACACAAGTGCAAAAAGTGGTTTTTCAACACTAATACAAGTGCAAAAGTGGTTTCCTGCACCAACACAAGTGCGAAAAGTGGTTTTTCAACACTAACACAAGTGCAAAAAGTGGTTTTTCAACACTAACCCAAGTGCGAAAAGTGGTTTTTCAACACTATCACAAGTGCAAAAAGTGTTTTTTCCACACTAATAAAAGTGCAAAAGTGGTTTCCCGCACCAACACAAGTGCGAAAAGTGGTTTTTAAACACTAACACAAGTACAAAAATTGTTTTTTCCACACTAATACAAGTGCAAAAGTGGTTTCCTGCACTAACACAAGTGCGAAAAGTGGTTTTTCAACACTAACACAAGTGCAAAAAGTGTATTTTCCACACTAATACAAGTACAAAAGTGGTTTCCTGCACCAACACAAGTGCGAAAAGTGGTTTTTCAACACTAACACAAGTGCGAAAAGTGGTTTTTCAACACTAACACAAGTGCGAAAAGTCGTTTTTCAACACTATCACAACTGCAAAAAGTGGTTTTTCCACACTAATAGAAGTGCAAAGGTGGTTTCCTGCACCAACACAAGTGCGGAAAGTGGTTTTTCAACACTAAAACACGTGCGAAAAGTGGTTTTTCAACACTATCACAAGTGCAAAAGTGGTTTCCTACACCAACACAAGTGCGAAAAGTGGTTTTTCAACACTAACACAAGTGCGAAAAGTGGTTATTCAACACTAACACAAGTGCAAAAAGTGTTTTTTCCACACTAATACAAGTGCAAAAGTGGTTTCCTGCACCAACACAAGTGCGAAAAGTGGTTTTTCAACACTAACACAAGTGCGAAAAGTGGTTTTTCTACACTAACACAAGTGCGAACAGTGGTTTTTCCACACTAATACAAGTGCAAAAGTGGTTTCCTGCACCAACACAAGTGCGAAAAGTCGTTTTTCAACACTAACACAAGTGCGAAAAGTGGTTTTTCAACACTATCACAAGTGCAAAAAGTGTTTTTTCCACACTAATACAAGTGCAAAAGTGGTTTTTCAACACTAACACAAGTGCGAAAAGTGGTTTTTCAACACTATTACAAGTGCAAAAAGTGTTTTTTCCACACTAATACAAGTGCAAAAGTGGTTTCCTGCACCAACACAAGTGCGAAAAGTCATTTTTCAACACTAACACAAGTGCGAAAAGTGGTTTTTCAACACTATCACAAGTGCAAAAGTGGTTTCCTGCACCAACACAAGTGCGAAAAGTGGTTTTTCAACACTAACACAAGTGCGAAAAGTGGTTATTCAACACTAACACAAGTGCAGAAAGTGTTTTTTCCACACTAATACAAGTGCAAAAGTGGTTGCCTGCACCAACACAAGTGCGAAAAGTGGTTTTTCAACACTAACACAAGTGCGAAAAGTGGTTTTTCTACACTAACACAGGTGCGAAAAGTGGTTTTTCAACACCAACACAAGTGCGAACAGTGGTTTTTCCACACTAATACAAGTGCAAAAGTGGTTTCCTGCACCAACACAAGTGCGAAAAGTCGTTTTTCAACACTAACACAAGTGCGAAAAGTGGTTTTTCAACACTATCACAAGTGCAAAAAATGTTTTTTCCACACTAATACAAGTGCAAAAGTGGTTTTTCAACACTAACACAAGTGTGAAAAGTGGTTTTTCCACACTATCACAAGTGCAAAAAGTGTTTTTTCCACACTAATACAAGTGCAAAAGTGGTTTCCTGCACCAACACAAGTGCGAAAAGTGGTTTTTCAACACTAACACAAGTGCGAAAAGTGGCTTTTCAACACTAACACAAGTGCGAAAAGTGGTTTTTCAACACTATCACAAGTGCAAAAAATGTTTTTTCCACACTAATACAAGTGCAAAAGTGGTTTCCTGCACCAACACAAGTGCGAAAAGTGGTTTTTCAATACTAACACAAGTGCGAAAAGTGGTTTTTCAACACTAACACAAGTGCGAAAAGTGTTTTTTCAACACTATCACAAGTGCGAACAGTGGTTTTTCCACACTAATACAAGTGCAAAAGTGGTTTCCTCCACCAACACAAGTGCGAAAAGTCGTTTTTCAACACTAACACAAGTGCGAAAAGTGGTTTTTCAACACTATCACAAGTGCAAAAAGTGTTTTTCCACACTAATACAAGTGCAAAAGTGTTTTTTCAACACTAACACAAGTGCGAAAAGTGGTTTTTCAACACTATTACAAGTGCAAAAAGTGTTTTTTCCACACTAATACAAGTGCAAAAGTGGTTTCCTGCACCAACACAAGTGCGAAAAGTGGTTTTTCAACACTAACACAAGTGCGAAAATTGGTTTTTCAACACTAACACAAGTGCGAAAAGTGGTTTTTCCACACTAATACAAGTGCAAAAAGTGGGTTTTCAACACTAACACAATTGCGAAAAGTGGTTTTTCAACACTATCACAAGTGCAAAAAGTATATTTTTCCAACTAATACAAGTGCAAAAGTGGTTTCCTGCACCAACACAAGTGCGAAAACTGGTTTTTCAACACTAACACAAGTGCGAAAAGTGGTTTTTCAACACTAACACAAGTGCGAAAAGTGGTTTTTCCACACTAATAGAAGTGCAAAAGTGGTTTCCTGCACCAACACAAGTGCGAAAAGTGGTTTTTCAACACTAACACAAGTGCGAAAAGTGGTTTTTCAACACTATCACAAGTGCAAAAAGTGTTTTTTCCACACTAATACAAGTGCAAAAGTGGTTTCCTGCACCAACACAAGTGCGAAAAGTGGTTTTTCAACACTAACACAAGTGCGAAAAGTGGTTTTTCAACACTAACACAAGTGCGAAAAGTGGTTTTTCCACACTAATACAAGTGCAAAAGTGGTTTCCTGCAGCAACACAAGTGCGAAAAGTGGTTTTTCAACACTAACACAAGTGCGAAAAGTGGTTTTTCAACACTATCACAAGTGCAAAAAATGTTTTTTCCACACTAATACAAGTGCAAAAGTGGTTTCCTGCACCAACACAAGTGCGAAAAGTGGTTTTTCAACACTAACACAAGTGCGAAAAGTGGTTTTTCAACACTAACACAAGTGCGAAAAGTGTTTTTTCCACACTAATACAATTGCAAAAGTGGTTTCCTGCACCAACACAAGTGTGAAAAGTGGTTTTTCAACACTAACACAAGTGCGAAAAGTGGTTTTTCAACACTAACACAAGTGCAAAAAGTGGTTTTTCAACACTAATACAAGTGCAAAAGTGGTTTCCTGCACCAACACAAGTGCGAAAAGTGGTTTTTCAACACTAACACAAGTGCAAAAAGTGGTTTTTCAACACTAACCCAAGTGCGAAAAGTGGTTTTTCAACACTATCACAAGTGCAAAAAGTGTTTTTTCCACACTAATAAAAGTGCAAAAGTGGTTTCCCGCACCAACACAAGTGCGAAAAGTGGTTTTTAAACACTAACACAAGTGCAAAAATTGTTTTTTCCACACTAATACAAGTGCAAAAGTGGTTTCCTGCACTAACACAAGTGCGAAAAGTGGTTTTTCAACACTAACACAAGTGCAAAAAGTGTATTTTCCACACTAATACAAGTACAAAAGTGGTTTCCTGCACCAACACAAGTGCGAAAAGTGGTTTTTCAACACTAACACAAGTGCGAAAAGTGGTTTTTCAACACTAACACAAGTGCGAAAAGTCGTTTTTCAACACTATCACAACTGCAAAAAGTGGTTTTTCCACACTAATAGAAGTGCAAAGGTGGTTTCCTGCACCAACACAAGTGCGGAAAGTGGTTTTTCAACACTAACACACGTGCGAAAGTGGTTTTTCAACACTATCACAAGTGCAAAAGTGGTTTCCTACACCAACACAAGTGCGAAAAGTGGTTTTTCAACACTAACACAAGTGCGAAAAGTGGTTATTCAACACTAACACAAGTGCAAAAAGTGTTTTTTCCACACTAATACAAGTGCAAAAGTGGTTTCCTGCACCAACACAAGTGCGAAAAGTGGTTTTTCAACACTAACACAAGTGCGAAAAGTGGTTTTTCTACACTAACACAGGTGTGAAAAGTGGTTTTTCAACACTAACACAAGTGCGAACAGTGGTTTTTCCACACTAATACAAGTGCAAAAGTAGTTTCCTGCACCAACACAAGTGCGAAAAGTCGTTTTTCAACACTAACACAAGTGCGAAAAGTGGTTTTTCAACACTATCACAAGTGCAAAAAGTGTTTTTTCCACACTAATACAAGTGCAAAAGTGGTTTTTCAACACTAACACAAGTGCGAAAAGTGGTTTTTCAACACTATTACAAGTGCAAAAAGTGTTTTTTCCACACTAATACAAGTGCAAAAGTGGTTTCCTGCACCAACACAAGTGCGAAAAGTCGTTTTTCAACACTAACACAAGTGCGAAAAGTGGTTTTTCAACACTATCACAAGTGCAAAAGTGGTTTCCTGCACCAACACAAGTGCGAAAAGTGGTTTTTCAACACTAACACAAGTGCGAAAAGTGGTTATTCAACACTAACACAAGTGCAGAAAGTGTTTTTTCCACACTAATACAAGTGCAAAAGTGGTTGCCTGCACCAACACAAGTGCGAAATGTGGTTTTTCAACACTAACACAAGTGCGAAAAGTGGTTTTTCTACACTAACACAGGTGCGAAAAGTGGTTTTTCAACACTAACACAAGTGCGAACAGTGGTTTTTCCACACTAATACAAGTGCAAAAGTGGTTTCCTGCACCAACACAAGTGCGAAAAGTCCTTTTTCAACACTAACACAAGTGCGAAAAGTGGTTTTTCAACACTATCACAAGTGCAAAAAGTGTTTTTTCCACACTAATACAAGTGCAAAAGTGGTTTTTCAACACTAACACAAGTGCGAAAAGTGGTTTTTCAACACTAACACAAGTGCGAAAAGTCGTTTTTCAACACTATCACAACTGCAAAAAGTGGTTTTTCCACACTAATAGAAGTGCAAAGGTGGTTTCCTGCACCAACACAAGTGCGGAAAGTGGTTTTTCAACACTAACACACGTGCGAAAGTGGTTTTTCAACACTATCACAAGTGCAAAAGTGGTTTCCTACACCAACACAAGTGCGAAAAGTGGTTTTTCAACACTAACACAAGTGCGAAAAGTGGTTATTCAACACTAACACAAGTGCAAAAAGTGTTTTTTCCACACTAATACAAGTGCAAAAGTGGTTTCCTGCACCAACACAAGTGCGAAAAGTGGTTTTTCAACACTAACACAAGTGCGAAAAGTGGTTTTTCTACACTAACACAGGTGTGAAAAGTGGTTTTTCAACACTAACACAAGTGCGAACAGTGGTTTTTCCACACTAATACAAGTGCAAAAGTAGTTTCCTGCACCAACACAAGTGCGAAAAGTCGTTTTTCAACACTAACACAAGTGCGAAAAGTGGTTTTTCAACACTATCACAAGTGCAAAAAGTGTTTTTTCCACACTAATACAAGTGCAAAAGTGGTTTTTCAACACTAACACAAGTGCGAAAAGTGGTTTTTCAACACTATTACAAGTGCAAAAAGTGTTTTTTCCACACTAATACAAGTGCAAAAGTGGTTTCCTGCACCAACACAAGTGCGAAAAGTCGTTTTTCAACACTAACACAAGTGCGAAAAGTGGTTTTTCAACACTATCACAAGTGCAAAAGTGGTTTCCTGCACCAACACAAGTGCGAAAAGTGGTTTTTCAACACTAACACAAGTGCGAAAAGTGGTTATTCAACACTAACACAAGTGCAGAAAGTGTTTTTTCCACACTAATACAAGTGCAAAAGTGGTTGCCTGCACCAACACAAGTGCGAAATGTGGTTTTTCAACACTAACACAAGTGCGAAAAGTGGTTTTTCTACACTAACACAGGTGCGAAAAGTGGTTTTTCAACACTAACACAAGTGCGAACAGTGGTTTTTCCACACTAATACAAGTGCAAAAGTGGTTTCCTGCACCAACACAAGTGCGAAAAGTCCTTTTTCAACACTAACACAAGTGCGAAAAGTGGTTTTTCAACACTATCACAAGTGCAAAAAGTGTTTTTTCCACACTAATACAAGTGCAAAAGTGGTTTTTCAACACTAACACAAGTGTGAAAAGTGGTTTTTCCACACTATCACAAGTGCAAAAAGTGTTTTTTCCACACTAATACAAGTGCAAAAGTGGTTTCCTGCACCAACACAAGTGCGAAAAGTGGTTTTTCAACACTAACACAAGTGCGAAAAGTGGCTTTTCAACACTAACACAAGTGCGAAAAGTGGTTTTTCAACACTATCACAAGTGCAAAAAATGTTTTTTCCACACTAATACAAGTGCAAAAGTGGTTTCCTGCACCAACACAAGTGCGAAAAGTGGTTTTTCAATACTAACACAAGTGCGAAAAGTGGTTTTTCAACACTAACACAAGTGCGAAAAGTGTTTTTTCCACATTAATACAAGTGCAAAAGTGGTTTCCTGCACCAACACAAGTGTGAAAAGTGGTTTTTCAACACTAACACAAGTGCGAAAAGTGGTTTTTCAACACTAACACAAGTGCAAAAAGTGGTTTTTCAACACTAATACAAGTGCAAAAGTGGTTTCCTGCACCAACACAAGTGCGAAAAGTGGTTTTTCAACACTAACACAAGTGCAAAAAGTGGTTTTTCAACACTAACACAAGTGCGAAAAGTGGTTTTTCAACACTATCACAAGTGCAAAAAGTGTTTTTTCCACACTAATAAAAGTGCAAAAGTGGTTTCCCGCACCAACACAAGTGCGAAAAGTGGTTTTTCAACACTAACACAAGTGCAAAAAGTGTTTTTTCCACACTAATACAAGTGCAAAAGTGGTTTCCTGCACTAACACAAGTGCGAAAAGTGGTTTTTCAACACTAACACAAGTGCAAAAAGTGTATTTTCCACACTAATACAAGTACAAAAGTGGTTTCCTGCACCAACACAAGTGCGAAAAGTGGTTTTTCAACACTAACACAAGTGCGAAAAGTGGTTTTTCAACACTAACACAAGTGCGAAAAGTCGTTTTTCAACACTATCACAAGTGCAAAAAGTGGTTTTTCCACACTAATAGAAGTGCAAAGGTGGTTTCCTGCACCAACACAAGTGCGGAAAGTGGTTTTTCAACACTAACACACGTGCGAAAAGTGGTTTTTCAACACTATCACAAGTGCAAAAGTGGTTTCCTGCACCAACACAAGTGCGAAAAGTGGTTTTTCAACACTAACACAAGTGCGAAAAGTGGTTATTCAACACTAACACAAGTGCAAAAAGTGTTTTTTCCACACTACTACAAGTGCAAAAGTGGTTTCCTGCACCAACACAAGTGCAAAAAGTGGTTTTTCAACACTAACTCAAGTGCGAAAAGTGGTTTTTCTACACTAACACGGGTGCGAAAAGTGGTTTTTCAACACTAACACAAGTGCGAACAGTGGTTTTTCCACACTAATGCAAGTGCAAAAGTGGTTTCCTCCACCAACACAAGTGCGAAAAGTCGTTTTTCAACACTAACACAAGTGCGAAAAGTGGTTTTTCAACACTATCACAAGTGCAAAAAGTGTTTTTTTCCACACTAATACAAGTGCAAAAGTGGTTTTTTTTCAACACTAACACAAGTGCGAAAAGTGGTTTTTCAACACTATTACAAGTGCAAAAAGTGTTTTTTCCACACTAATACAAGTGCAAAAGTGGTTTCCTGCACCAACACAAGTGCGAAAAGTCGTTTTTCAACACTAACACAAGTGCGAAAATTGGTTTTTCAACACTATCACAAGTGCAAAAAGTGGTTTCCTGCACCAACACAAGTGCGAAAAGTGGTTTTTCAACACTAACACAAGTGCGAAAAGTGGTTATTCAACACTAACACAAGTGCAAAAAGTGTTTTTTTCCACACTACTACAAGTGCAAAAGTGGTTTCCTGCACCAACACAAGTGCAAAAAGTGGTTTTTCAACACTAACACAAGTGCGAAAAGTGGTTTTTCTACACTAACACAGGTGCGAAAAGTGGTTTTTCAACACTAACACAAGTGCGAACAGTGGTTTTTCCACACTAATACAAGTGCAAAAGTGGTTTCCTCCACCAACACAAGTGCGAAAAGTCGTTTTTCAACACTAACACAAGTGTGAAAAGTGGTTTTTCAACACTATCACAAGTGCAAAAAGTGTTTTTCCACACTAATACAAGTGCAAAAGTGGTTTTTCAACACTAACACAAGTGCGAAAAGTGGTTTTTCAACACTATTACAAGTGCAAAAAGTGTTTTTTCCACACTAATACAAGTGCAAAAGTGGTTTCCTGCACCAACACAAGTGCGAAAAGTGGTTTTTCAACACTAACACAAGTGCGAAAATTGGTTTTTCAACACTAACACAAGTGCGAAAAGTGGTTTTTCCACACTAATACAAGTGCAAAAAGTGGGTTTTCAACACTAACACAAGTGCGAAAAGTGGCTTTTCAACACTAACACAAGTGCGAAAAGTGGTTTTTCAACACTATCACAAGTGCAAAAAATGTTTTTTCCACACTAATACAAGTGCAAAAGTGGTTTCCTGCACCAACACAAGTGCGAAAAGTGGTTTTTCAATACTAACACAAGTGCGAAAAGTGGTTTTTCAACACTAACACAAGTGCGAAAAGTGTTTTTTCAACACTATCACAAGTGCGAACAGTGGTTTTTCCACACTAATACAAGTGCAAAAGTGGTTTCCTCCACCAACACAAGTGCGAAAAGTCGTTTTTCAACACTAACACAAGTGCGAAAAGTGGTTTTTCAACACTATCACAAGTGCAAAAAGTGTTTTTCCACACTAATACAAGTGCAAAAGTGGTTTTTCAACACTAACACAAGTGCGAAAAGTGGTTTTTCAACACTATTACAAGTGCAAAAAGTGTTTTTTCCACACTAATACAAGTGCAAAAGTGGTTTCCTGCACCAACACAAGTGCGAAAAGTGGTTTTTCAACACTAACACAAGTGCGAAAATTGGTTTTTCAACACTAACACAAGTGCGAAAAGTGGTTTTTCCACACTAATACAAGTGCAAAAAGTGGGTTTTCAACACTAACACAAGTGCGAAAAGTGGTTTTTCAACACTATCACAAGTGCAAAAAGTATTTTTTTCCAACTAATACAAGTGAAAAAGTGGTTTCCTTGCACCAACACAAGTGCGAAAACTGGTTTTTCAACACTAACACAAGTGCGAAAAGTGGTTTTTCAACACTAACACAAGTGCGAAAAGTGGTTTTTCCACACTAATAGAAGTGCAAAAGTGGTTTCCTGCACCAACACAAGTGCGAAAAGTGGTTTTTCAACACTAACACAAGTGCGAAAAGTGGTTTTTCAACACTATCACAAGTGCAAAAAGTGTTTTTTCCACACTAATACAAGTGCAAAAGTGGTTTCCTGCACCAACACAAGTGCGAAAAGTGGTTTTTCAACACTAACACAAGTGCGAAAAGTGGTTTTTCCACACTAATACAAGTGCAAAAGTGGTTTCCTGCAGCAACACAAGTGCGAAAAGTGGTTTTTCAACGCTAAAACAAGTGCGAAAAGTGGTTTTTCAACACTATCACAAGTGCAAAAAGTGTTTTTTCCACACTAATACAAGTGCAAAAGTGGTTTCCTGCACCAACACAAGTGCGAAAAGTGGTTTTTCAACACTAACACAAGTGCGAAAAGTGGTTTTTCAACACTATCACAAGTGCAAAAAATGTTTTTTCCACACTAATAGAAGTGCAAAAGTGGTTTCCTGCACCAACACAAGTGCGAAAAGTGGTTTTTCAACACTAACACAAGTGCGAAAAGTGGTTTTTCCACACTAATACAAGTGCAAAAGTGGTTTCCTGCAGCAACACAAGTGCGAAAAGTGGTTTTTCAACGCTAAAACAAGTGCGAAAAGTGGTTTTTCAACACTATCACAAGTGCAAAAAGTGTTTTTTCCACACTAATACAAGTGCAAAAGTGGTTTCCTGCACCAACACAAGTGCGAAAAGTGGTTTTTCAACACTAACACAAGTGCGAAAAGTGGTTTTTCAACACTATCACAAGTGCAAAAAATGTTTTTTCCACACTAATACAAGTGTAAAAGTGGTTTCCTGCACCAACACAAGTGCGAAAAGTGGTTTTTCAACACTAACACAAGTGCGAAAAGTGGTTTTCAACACTAACACAAGTGCGAAAAGTGTTTTTTCCACACTAATACAATTGCAAAAGTGGTTTCCTGCACCAACACAAGTGTGAAAAGTGGTTTTTCAACACTAACACAAGTGCGAAAAGTGGTTTTTCAACACTAACACAAGTGCAAAAAGTGGTTTTTCAACACTAATACAAGTGCAAAAGTGGTTTCCTGCACCAACACAAGTGCGAAAAGTGGTTTTTCAACACTAACACAAGTGCAAAAAGTGGTTTTTCAACACTAACCCAAGTGCGAAAAGTGGTTTTTCAACACTATCACAAGTGCAAAAAGTGTTTTTTCCACACTAATAAAAGTGCAAAAGTGGTTTCCCGCACCAACACAAGTGCGAAAAGTGGTTTTTAAACACTAACACAAGCGCAAAAATTGTTTTTTCCACACTAATACAAGTGCAAAAGTGGTTTCCTGCACTAACACAAGTGCGAAAAGTGGTTTTTCAACACTAACACAAGTGCAAAAAGTGTATTTTCCACACTAATACAAGTACAAAAGTGGTTTCCTGCACCAACACAAGTGCGAAAAGTGGTTTTTCAACACTAACACAAGTGCGAAAAGTGGTTTTTCAACACTAACACAAGTGCGAAAAGTCGTTTTTCAACACTATCACAACTGCAAAAAGTGGTTTTTCCACACTAATAGAAGTGCAAAGGTGGTTTCCTGCACCAACACAAGTGCGGAAAGTGGTTTTTCAACACTAACACACGTGCGAAAGTGGTTTTTCAACACTATCACAAGTGCAAAAGTGGTTTCCTACACCAACACAAGTGCGAAAAGTGGTTTTTCAACACTAACACAAGTGCGAAAAGTGGTTATTCAACACTAACACAAGTGCAAAAAGTGTTTTTTCCACACTAATACAAGTGCAAAAGTGGTTTCCTGCACCAACACAAGTGCCAAAAGTGGTTTTTCAACACTAACACAAGTGCGAAAAGTGGTTTTTCTACACTAACACAGGTGTGAAAAGTGGTTTTTCAACACTAACACAAGTGCGAACAGTGTTTTTCCACACTAATACAAGTGCAAAAGTAGTTTCCTGCACCAACACAAGTGCGAAAAGTCGTTTTTCAACACTAACACAAGTGCGAAAAGTGGTTTTTCAACACTATCACAAGTGCAAAAAGTGTTTTTTCCACACTAATACAAGTGCAAAAGTGGTTTTTCAACACTAACACAAGTGCGAAAAGTGGTTTTTCAACACTATTACAAGTGCAAAAAGTGTTTTTTCCACACTAATACAAGTGCAAAAGTGGTTTCCTGCACCAACACAAGTGCGAAAAGTCGTTTTTCAACACTAACACAAGTGCGAAAAGTGGTTTTTCAACACTATCACAAGTGCAAAAGTGGTTTCCTGCACCAACACAAGTGCGAAAAGTGGTTTTTCAACACTAACACAAGTGCGAAAAGTGGTTATTCAACACTAACACAAGTGCAGAAAGTGTTTTTTCCACACTAATACAAGTGCAAAAGTGGTTGCCTGCACCAACACAAGTGCGAAAAGTGGTTTTTCAACACTAACACAAGTGCGAAAAGTGGTTTTTCTACACTAACACAGGTGCGAAAAGTGGTTTTTCAACACTAACACAAGTGCGAACAGTGGTTTTTCCACACTAATACAAGTGCAAAAGTGGTTTCCTGCACCAACACAAGTGCGAAAAGTCGTTTTTCAACACTAACACAAGTGCGAAAAGTGGTTTTTCAACACTATCACAAGTGCAAAAAGTGTTTTTTCCACACTAATACAAGTGCAAAAGTGGTTTTTCAACACTAACACAAGTGTGAAAAGTGGTTTTTCCACACTATCACAAGTGCAAAAAGTGTTTTTTCCACACTAATACAAGTGCAAAAGTGGTTTCCTGCACCAACACAAGTGCGAAAAGTGGTTTTTCAACACTAACACAAGTGCGAAAAGTGGCTTTTCAACACTAACACAAGTGCGAAAAGTGGTTTTTCAACACTATCACAAGTGCAAAAAATGTTTTTTCCACACTAATACAAGTGCAAAAGTGGTTTCCTGCACCAACACAAGTGCGAAAAGTGGTTTTTCAAAACTAACACAAGTGCGAAAAGTGGTTTTTCAACACTAACACAAGTGCGAAAAGTGTTTTTTCCACATTAATACAAGTGCAAAAGTGGTTTCCTGCACCAACACAAGTGTGAAAAGTGGTTTTTCAACACTAACACAAGTGCGAAAAGTGGTTTTTCAACACTAACACAAGTGCAAAAAGTGGTTTTTCAACACTAATACAAGTGCAAAAGTGGTTTCCTGCACCAACACAAGTGCGAAAAGTGGTTTTTCAACACTAACACAAGTGCAAAAAGTGGTTTTTCAACACTAACACAAGTGCGAAAAGTGGTTTTTCAACACTATCACAAGTGCAAAAAGTGTTTTTTCCACACTAATAAAAGTGCAAAAGTGGTTTCCCGCACCAACACAAGTGCGAAAAGTGGTTTTTCAACACTAACACAAGTGCAAAAAGTGTTTTTTCCACACTAATACAAGTGCAAAAGTGGTTTCCTGCACTAACACAAGTGCGAAAAGTGGTTTTTCAACACTAACACAAGTGCAAAAAGTGTATTTTCCACACTAATACAAGTACAAAAGTGGTTTCCTGCACCAACACAAGTGCGAAAAGTGGTTTTTCAACACTAACACAAGTGCGAAAAGTGGTTTTTCAACACTAACACAAGTGCGAAAAGTCGTTTTTCAACACTATCACAAGTGCAAAAAGTGGTTTTTCCACACTAATAGAAGTGCAAAGGTGGTTTCCTGCACCAACACAAGTGCGGAAAGTGGTTTTTCAACACTAACACACGTGCGAAAAGTGGTTTTTCAACACTATCACAAGTGCAAAAGTGGTTTCCTGCACCAACACAAGTGCGAAAAGTGGTTTTTCAACACTAACACAAGTGCGAAAAGTGGTTATTCAACACTAACACAAGTGCAAAAAGTGTTTTTTCCACACTACTACAAGTGCAAAAGTGGTTTCCTGCACCAACACAAGTGCAAAAAGTGGTTTTTCAACACTAACTCAAGTGCGAAAAGTGGTTTTTCTACACTAACACAGGTGCGAAAAGTGGTTTTTCAACACTAACACAAGTGCGAAAAGTGGTTTTTCCACACTAATACAAGTGCAAAAGTGGTTTCCTCCACCAACACAAGTGCGAAAAGTCGTTTTTCAACACTAACACAAGTGCGAAAAGTGGTTTTTCAACACTATCACAAGTGCAAAAAGTGTTTTTTTCCACACTAATACAAGTGCAAAAGTGGTTTTTCAACACTAACACAAGTGCGAAAAGTGGTTTTTCAACACTATTACAAGTGCAAAAAGTGTTTTTTCCACACTAATACAAGTGCAAAAGTGGTTTCCTGCACCAACACAAGTGCGAAAAGTCGTTTTTCAACACTAACACAAGTGCGAAAATTGGTTTTTCAACACTATCACAAGTGCAAAAGTGGTTTCATGCACCAACACAAGTGCGAAAAGTGGTTTTTCAACACTAACACAAGTGCGAAAAGTGGTTATTCAACACTAACACAAGTGCAAAAAGTGTTTTTTCCACACTACTACAAGTGCAAAAGTGGTTTCCTGCACCAACACAAGTGCGAAAAGTCGTTTTTCAACACTAACACAAGTGCGAAAATTGGTTTTTCAACACTATCACAAGTGCAAAAGTGGTTGCCTGCACCAACACAAGTGCGAAAAGTGGTTTTTCAACACTAACACAAGTGCGAAAAGTGGTTTTTCTACACTAACACAGGTGCGAAAAGTGGTTTTTCAACACTAACACAAGTGCGAACAGTGGTTTTTCCACACTAATACAAGTGCAAAAGTGGTTTCCTGCACCAACACAAGTGCGAAAAGTCGTTTTTCAACACTAACACAAGTGCGAAAAGTGGTTTTTCAACACTATCACAAGTGCAAAAAGTGTTTTTTCCACACTAATACAAGTGCAAAAGTGGTTTTTCAACACTAACACAAGTGTGAAAAGTGGTTTTTCCACACTATCACAAGTGCAAAAAGTGTTTTTTCCACACTAATACAAGTGCAAAAGTGGTTTCCTGCACCAACACAAGTGCGAAAAGTGGTTTTTCAACACTAACACAAGTGCGAAAAGTGGCTTTTCAACACTAACACAAGTGCGAAAAGTGGTTTTTCAACACTATCACAAGTGCAAAAAATGTTTTTTCCACACTAATACAAGTGCAAAAGTGGTTTCCTGCACCAACACAAGTGCGAAAAGTGGTTTTTCAAAACTAACACAAGTGCGAAAAGTGGTTTTTCAACACTAACACAAGTGCGAAAAGTGTTTTTTCCACATTAATACAAGTGCAAAAGTGGTTTCCTGCACCAACACAAGTGTGAAAAGTGGTTTTTCAACACTAACACAAGTGCGAAAAGTGGTTTTTCAACACTAACACAAGTGCAAAAAGTGGTTTTTCAACACTAATACAAGTGCAAAAGTGGTTTCCTGCACCAACACAAGTGCGAAAAGTGGTTTTTCAACACTAACACAAGTGCAAAAAGTGGTTTTTCAACACTAACACAAGTGCGAAAAGTGGTTTTTCAACACTATCACAAGTGCAAAAAGTGTTTTTTCCACACTAATAAAAGTGCAAAAGTGGTTTCCCGCACCAACACAAGTGCGAAAAGTGGTTTTTCAACACTAACACAAGTGCAAAAAGTGTTTTTTCCACACTAATACAAGTGCAAAAGTGGTTTCCTGCACTAACACAAGTGCGAAAAGTGGTTTTTCAACACTAACACAAGTGCAAAAAGTGTATTTTCCACACTAATACAAGTACAAAAGTGGTTTCCTGCACCAACACAAGTGCGAAAAGTGGTTTTTCAACACTAACACAAGTGCGAAAAGTGGTTTTTCAACACTAACACAAGTGCGAAAAGTCGTTTTTCAACACTATCACAAGTGCAAAAAGTGGTTTTTCCACACTAATAGAAGTGCAAAGGTGGTTTCCTGCACCAACACAAGTGCGGAAAGTGGTTTTTCAACACTAACACACGTGCGAAAAGTGGTTTTTCAACACTATCACAAGTGCAAAAGTGGTTTCCTGCACCAACACAAGTGCGAAAAGTGGTTTTTCAACACTAACACAAGTGCGAAAAGTGGTTATTCAACACTAACACAAGTGCAAAAAGTGTTTTTTCCACACTACTACAAGTGCAAAAGTGGTTTCCTGCACCAACACAAGTGCAAAAAGTGGTTTTTCAACACTAACTCAAGTGCGAAAAGTGGTTTTTCTACACTAACACAGGTGCGAAAAGTGGTTTTTCAACACTAACACAAGTGCGAAAAGTGGTTTTTCCACACTAATACAAGTGCAAAAGTGGTTTCCTCCACCAACACAAGTGCGAAAAGTCGTTTTTCAACACTAACACAAGTGCGAAAAGTGGTTTTTCAACACTATCACAAGTGCAAAAAGTGTTTTTTCCACACTAATACAAGTGCAAAAGTGGTTTTTCAACACTAACACAAGTGCGAAAAGTGGTTTTTCAACACTATTACAAGTGCAAAAAGTGTTTTTTCCACACTAATACAAGTGCAAAAGTGGTTTCCTGCACCAACACAAGTGCGAAAAGTCGTTTTTCAACACTAACACAAGTGCGAAAATTGGTTTTTCAACACTATCACAAGTGCAAAAGTGGTTTCATGCACCAACACAAGTGCGAAAAGTGGTTTTTCAACACTAACACAAGTGCGAAAAGTGGTTATTCAACACTAACACAAGTGCAAAAAGTGTTTTTTCCACACTACTACAAGTGCAAAAGTGGTTTCCTGCACCAACACAAGTGCAAAAAGTGGTTTTTCAACACTAACACAAGTGCGAAAAGTGGTTTTTCTACACTAACACAGGTGCGAAAAGTGGTTTTTCAACACTAACACAAGTGTGAACAGTGGTTTTTCCACGCTAATACAAGTGCAAAAGTGGTTTCCTCCACCAACACAAGTGCGAAAAGTCGTTTTTCAACACTAACACAAGTGCGAAAAGTGGTTTTTCAACACTATCACAAGTGCAAAAAGTGTTTTTCCACACTAATACAAGTGCAAAAGTGGTTTTTCAACACTAACACAAGTGCGAAAAGTGGTTTTTCAACACTATTACAAGTGCAAAAAGTGTTTTTTCCACACTAATACAAGTGCAAAAGTGGTTTCCTGCACCAACACAAGTGCGAAAAGTGGTTTTTCAACACTAACACAAGTGCGAAAATTGGTTTTTCAACACTAACACAAGTGCGAAAAGTGGTTTTTCCACACTAATACAAGTGCAAAAAGTGGGTTTTCAACACTAACACAAGTGCGAAAAGTGGTTTTTCAACACTATCACAAGTGCAAAAAGTATTTTTTTCCAACTAATACAAGTGCAAAAGTGGTTTCCTGCACCAACACAAGTGCGAAAACTGGTTTTTCAACACTAACACAAGTGCGAAAAGTGGTTTTTCAACACTAACACAAGTGCGAAAAGTGGTTTTTCCACACTAATAGAAGTGCAAAAGTGGTTTCCTGCACCAACACAAGTGCGAAAAGTGGTTTTTCAACACTAACACAAGTGCGAAAAGTGGTTTTTCAACACTATCACAAGTGCAAAAAGTGTTTTTTCCACACTAATACAAGTGCAAAAGTGGTTTCCTGCACCAACACAAGTGCGAAAAGTGGTTTTTCAACACTAACACAAGTGCGAAAAGTGGTTTTTCAACACTAACACAAGTGCGAAAAGTGGTTTTTCCACACTAATACAAGTGCAAAAGTGGTTTCCTGCAGCAACACAAGTGCGAAAAGTGGTTTTTCAACGCTAAAACAAGTGCGAAAAGTGGTTTTTCAACACTATCACAAGTGCAAAAAGTGTTTTTTCCACACTAATACAAGTGCAAAAGTGGTTTGCTGCACCAACACAAGTGCGAAAAGTGGTTTTTCAACACTAACACAAGTGCGAAAAGTGGTTTTTCAACACTATCGCAAGTGCAAAAAATGTTTTTTCCACACTAATACAAGTGCAAAAGTGGTTTCCTGCACCAAAACAAGTGCGAAAAGTGGTTTTTCAACACTAACACAAGTGCGAAAAGTGGTTTTTCAACACTAACACAAGTGCGAAAAGTGTTTTTTCCACACTAATACAATTGCAAAAGTGGTTTCCTGCACCAACACAAGTGTGAAAAGTGGTTTTTCAACACTAACACAAGTGCGAAAAGTGGTTTTTCAACACTAACACAAGTGCAAAAAGTGGTTTTTCAACACTAATACAAGTGCAAAAGTGGTTTCCTGCACCAACACAAGTTCGAAAAGTGGTTTTTCAACACTAACACAAGTGCAAAAAGTGGTTTTTCAACACTAACCCAAGTGCGAAAAGTGGTTTTTCAACACTATCACAAGTGCAAAAAGTGTTTTTTCCACACTAATAAAAGTGCAAAAGTGGTTTCCCGCACCAACACAAGTGCGAAAAGTGGTTTTTAAACACTAACACAAGTGCAAAAATTGTTTTTTTCCACACTAATACAAGTGCAAAAGTGGTTTCCTGCACTAACACAAGTGCGAAAAGTGGTTTTTCAACACTAACACAAGTGCAAAAAGTGTATTTTCCACACTAATACAAGTACAAAAGTGGTTTCCTGCACCAACACAAGTGCGAAAAGTGGTTTTTCAACACTAACACAAGTGCGAAAAGTGGTTTTTCAACACTAACACAAGTGCGAAAAGTCGTTTTTCAACACTATCACAACTGCAAAAAGTGGTTTTTCCACACTAATAGAAGTGCAAAGGTGGTTTCCTGCACCAACACAAGTGCGGAAAGTGGTTTTTCAACACTAACACAAGTGCGAAAAGTGGTTTTTCAACACTATCACAAGTGCAAAAGTGGTTTCCTGCACCACCACAAGTGCGAAAAGTGGTTTTTCAACACTAACACAAGTGCGAAAAGTGGTTATTCAACACTAACACAAGTGCAAAAAGTGTTTTTTCCACACTAATACAAGTGCAAAAGTGGTTTCCTGCACCAACACAAGTGCGAAAAGTGGTTTTTCAACACTAACACAAGTGCGAAAAGTGGTTTTTCTACACTAACACAGGTGTGAAAAGTGGTTTTTCAACACTAACACAAGTGCGAACAGTGGTTTTTCCACACTAATACAAGTGCAAAAGTGGTTTCCTGCACCAACACAAGTGCGAAAAGTCGTTTTTCAACACTAACACAAGTGCGAAAAGTGGTTTTTCAACACTATCACAAGTGCAAAAAGTGTTTTTTCCACACTAATACAAGTGCAAAAGTGGTTTTTCAACACTAACACAAGTGCGAAAAGTGGTTTTTCAACACTATTACAAGTGCAAAAAGTGTTTTTTCCACACTAATACAAGTGCAAAAGTGGTTTCCTGCACCAACACAAGTGCGAAAAGTCGTTTTTCAACACTAACACAAGTGCGAAAAGTGGTTTTTCAACACTATCACAAGTGCAAAAGTGGTTTCCTGCACCAACACAAGTGCGAAAAGTGGTTTTTCAACACTAACACAAGTGCAAAAAGTGGTTATTCAACACTAACACAAGTGCAGAAAGTGTTTTTTCCACACTAATACAAGTGCAAAAGTGGTTGCCTGCACCAACACAAGTGCGAAAAGTGGTTTTTCAACACTAACACAAGTGCGAAAAGTGGTTTTTCTACACTAACACAGGTGCGAAAAGTGGTTTTTCAACACTAACACAAGTGCGAACAGTGGTTATTCCACACTAATACAAGTGCAAAAGTGGTTTCCTGCACCAACACAAGTGCGAAAAGTCGTTTTTCAACACTAACACAAGTGCGAAAAGTGGTTTTTCAACACTATCACAAGTGCAAAAAGTGTTTTTTCCACACTAATACAAGTGCAAAAGTGGTTTTTCAACACTAACACAAGTGTGAAAAGTGGTTTTTCCACACTATCACAAGTGCAAAAAGTGTTTTTTCCACACTAATACAAGTGCAAAAGTGGTTTCCTGCACCAACACAAGTGCGAAAAGTGGTTTTTCAACACTAACACAAGTGCGAAAAGTGGCTTTTCAACACTAACACAAGTGCGAAAAGTGGTTTTTCAACACTATGACAAGTGCAAAAAATGTTTTTTCCACACTAATACAAGTGCAAAAGTGGTTTCCTGCACCAACACAAGTGCGAAAAGTGGTTTTACAATACTAACACAAGTGCGAAAAGTGGTTTTTCAACACTAACACAAGTGCGAAAAGTGTTTTTTCCACATTAATACAAGTGCAAAAGTGGTTTCCTGCACCAACACAAGTGTGAAAAGTGGTTTTTCAACACTAACACAAGTGCGAAAAGTGGTTTTTCAACACTAACACAAGTGCAAAAAGTGGTTTTTCAACACTAATACAAGTGCAAAAGTGGTTTCCTGCACCAACACAAGTGCGAAAAGTGGTTTTTCAACACTAACACAAGTGCAAAAAGTGGTTTTTCAACACTAACACAAGTGCGAAAAGTGGTTTTTCAACACTATCACAAGTGCAAAAAGTGTTTTTTCCACACTAATAAAAGTGCAAAAGTGGTTTCCCGCACCAACACAAGTGCGAAAAGTGGTTTTTCAACACTAACACAAGTGCAAAAAGTGTTTTTTCCACACTAATACAAGTGCAAAAGTGGTTTCCTGCACTAACACAAGTGCGAAAAGTGGTTTTTCAACACTAACACAAGTGCAAAAAGTGTATTTTCCACACTAATACAAGTACAAAAGTGGTTTCCTGCACCAACACATGTGCGAAAAGTGGTTTTTCAACACTAACACAAGTGCGAAAAGTGGTTTTTCAACACTAACACAAGTGCGAAAAGTCGTTTTTCAACACTATCACAAGTGCAAAAAGTGGTTTTTCCACACTAATAGAAGTGCAAAGGTGGTTTCCTGCACCAACACAAGTGCGGAAAGTGGTTTTTCAACACTAACACACGTGCGAAAAGTGGTTTTTCAACACTATCACAAGTGCAAAAGTGGTTTCCTGCACCAACACAAGTGCGAAAAGTGGTTTTTCAACACTAACACAAGTGCGAAAAGTGGTTATTCAACACTAACACAAGTGCAAAAAGTGTTTTTTCCACACTACTACAAGTGCAAAAGTGGTTTCCTGCACCAACACAAGTGCAAAAAGTGGTTTTTCAACACTAACACAAGTGCGAAAAGTGGTTTTTCTACACTAACACAGGTGCGAAAAGTGGTTTTCAACACTAACACAAGTGCGAACAGTGGTTTTTCCACACTAATACAAGTGCAAAAGTGGTTTCCTCCACCAACACAAGTGCGAAAAGTCGTTTTTCAACACTAACACAAGTGCGAAAAGTGGTTTTTCAACACTATCACAAGTGCAAAAAGTGTTTTTTCCACACTAATACAAGTGCAAAAGTGGTTTTTCAACACTAACACAAGTGCGAAAAGTGGTTTTTCAACACTATTACAAGTGCAAAAAGTGTTTTTTCCACACTAATACAAGTGCAAAAGTGGTTTCCTGCACCAACACAAGTGCGATAAGTCGTTTTTCAACACTAACACAAGTGCGAAAATTGGTTTTTCAACACTATCACAAGTGCAAAAGTGGTTTCCTGCACCAACACAAGTGCGAAAAGTGGTTTTTCAACACTAACACAAGTGCGAAAAGTGGTTATTCAACACTAACACAAGTGCAAAAAGTGTTTTTTCCACACTAATACAAGTGCAAAAGTGGTTTCCTGCACCAACACAAGTCCGAAAAGTGGTTTTTCAACACTAACACAAGTGCGAAAAGTGGTTTTTCTACACTAACACAGGTGTGAAAAGTGGTTTTTCAACACTAACACAAGTGCGAACAGTGGTTTTTCCACACTAATATAAATGCAAAAGTGGTTTCCTGCACCAACACAAGTGCGAAAAGTCGTTTTTCAACACTAACACAAGTGCGAAAAGTGGTTTTTCAACACTATCACAAGTGCAAAAAGTGTTTTTTCCACACTAATACAAGTGCAAAAGTGGTTTTTCAACACTAACACAAGTGCGAAAAGTGGTTTTTCAACACTATCACAAGTGCAAAAAGTGTTTTTTCCACACTAATACAAGTGCAAAAGTGGTTTCCTGCACCAACACAAGTGCGAAAAGTGGTTTTTCAACACTAACACAAGTTCGAAAAGTCGCTTTTCAACACTAACACAAGTGCGAAAAGTGGTTTTTCAACACTATCACAAGTGCAAAAATTGTTTTTTCCACACGAATAAAAGTGCAAAAGTGGTTTCCCGCACCAACACAAGTGCGAAAAGTGGTTTTTCAACACTAACACAAGTGCGAAAAGTGGTTTTTCAACAATAACACAAGTGCGAAAAGTGGTTTTTTCCACACTAATACAAGTGCAAAAGTGGTTTCCTGCACCAACACAAGTGCGAAAATTGGTTTTTCAACACTAACACAAGTGCGAAAAGTGGTTTTTCAACACTATCACAAGTGCAAAAAGTGTTTTTTCCACACTAATACAAGTGCAAAAGTGGTTTCCTGCACCAACACAAGTGCGAAAAGTGGTTTTTCAACACTAACACAAGTGCAAAAAGTGTTTTTTCCACACTAATACAAGTGCAAAAGTGGTTTCCTGCACCAACACAAGTGCGAAAAGTGGTTTTTCAACACTAACACAAGTGCGAAAAGTGGTTTTTCAACACTAACACAAGTGCGAAAAGTGGTTTTTCAACACTATCACAAGTGCAAAAAGTGTTTTTCCACACTAATACAAGTGCAAAAGTGGTTTCCTGCACCAACACAAGTGCGAAAAGTGGTTTTTCAACACTAACACAAGTGCGAAAAGTGGATTTTCAACACTAACACAAGTGCGAAAAGTGGTTTTTCAACACTATCACAAGTGCAAAAAGTGTTTTTTCCACACTAATACAAGTGCAAAAGTGGTTTCCTGCACCAACACAAGTGCGAAAAGTGGTTTTTCAACACTAACACAAGTGCGAAAAGTGGTTTTTCAACACTAACACAAGTGCGAAAAGTGGTTTTTCCACACTAATACAAGTGCAAAAAGTGGGTTTTCAACACTAACACAAGTGCGAAAAGTGGTTTTTCAACACTATCACAAGTGCAAAAAGTATTTTTTTCCAACTAATACAAGTGCAAAAGTGGTTTCCTGCACCAACACAAGTGCGAAAAGTGGTTTTTCAACACTAACACAAGTGCGAAAAGTGGTTTTTCAACACTAACACAAGTGCGAAAAGTGGTTTTTCCACACTAATAGAAGTGCAAAAGTGGTTTCCTGCACCAACACAAGTGCGAAAAGTGGTTTTTCAACACTAACACAAGTGCGAAAAGTGGTTTTTTCAACACTATCACAAGTGCAAAAAGTGTTTTTTCCACACTAATACAAGTGCAAAAGTGGTTTCCTGCACCAACACAAGTGCGAAAAGTGGTTTTTCAACACTAACACAAGTGCGAAAAGTGGTTTTTCAACACTAACACAAGTGCGAAAAGTGGTTTTTCAACACTAACACAAGTGCGAAAAGTGGTTTTTCAACACTAACACAAGTGCAAAAGTGGTTTCCTGCACCAACACAAGTGCAAAAAGTGTTTTTTCAACACTAATACAAGTGCAAAAGTGGTTTCCTGCACCAACACAAGTGCGAAAAGTGGTTTTTCAACACGAACACAAGTGCGAAAAGTGGTTTTACAATACTAACACAAGTGCGAAAAGTGGTTTTTCAACACTAGCACAAGTGCGAAAGTGTTTTTTCAACACTAACAAAAGTGCGAAAAGTGGTTTTTCAACACTAACACAAGTGCAAAAAGTGGTTTTTCCACACTAATACAAGTGCAAAAGTGGTTTCCTGCACCAACACAAGTGCGAAAAGTGGTTTTTCAACACGAACACAAGTGCGAAAAGTGGTTTTTCAACACGAACACAAGTGCGAAAAGTGGTTTTTCAACACTATCACAACTGCAAAAAGTGTTTTTTCCACACTAATACAAGTGCAAAAGTGGTTCCCTGCACCAACACAAGTGCGAAAAGTGGTTTTTCAACACTCAACACTAACACAAGTGCGAAAAGTGGTTTTTCAACACTATCACAAGTGCAAAAAGTGTTTTTTCCACACTAATACAAGTGCAAAAGTGGTTTCCTGCACCAACACAAGTGCGAAAAGTGGTTTTTCAACACTAACACAAGTGCGAAAAGTGGTTTTTCAACACTAACACAAGTGCGAAAAGTGGTTTTTCAACACTAACACAAGTGCAAAAAGTGTTTTTTCCACACTAATACAAGTGCAAAAGTGGTTTCCTGCACCAACACAAGTGCGAAAAGTGGTTTTTCAACATTATCACAAGTGCAAAAAGTGTTTTTTCCACACTAATACAAGTGCAAAAGTGGTTTCCTGCACCAACACAAGTGCGAAAAGTGGTTTTTCAACACTAACACAAGTGCGAAAAGTGGTTTTTCAACACTATCACAAGTGCAAAAAGTGTTTTTTCCACACTAATACAAGTGCAAAAGTGGTTTCCTGCACCAACACAAGTGCGAAAAGTGGTTTTTCAACACTAACACAAGTGCAAAAAGTGTTTTTTCCACACTAATACAAGTGCAAAAGTGGTTTCCTGCACCAACACAAGTGCGAAAAGTGGTTTTTCAACACTAACACAAGTGCGTAAAGTGGTTTTTCAACACTAACACAAGTGCGAAAAGTGGTTTTTCAACACTATCACAAGTGCAAAAAGTGTTTTTTCCACACTAATACAAGTGCAAAAGTGGTTTCCTGCACCAACACAAGTGCGAAAAGTGGTTTTTCAACACTAACACAAGTGCAAAAAGTGGATTTTCAACACTAACACAAGTGCGAAAAGTGGTTTTTCAACACTATCACAAGTGCAACAAGTGTTTTTTCCACACTAATACAAGTGCAAAAGTGGTTTCCTGCACCAACACAAGTGCGAAAAGTGGTTTTTCAACACTAACACAAGTGCGAAAAGTGGTTTTTCAACACTAACACAAGTGCGAAAAGTGGTTTTTCCACACTAATAGAAGTGCAAAAGTGGTTTCCTGCACCAACACAAGTGCGAAACGTGGTTTTTCAACACTAACACAAGTGCGAAAAGTGGTTTTTCAACACTATCACAAGTGCAAAAAGTGTTTTTCCACACTAATACAAGTGCAAAAGTGGTTTCCTGCACCAACACAAGTGCGAAAAGTGGTTTTTCAACACTAACACAAGTGCGAAAAGTGGTTTTTCAACACTAACACAACTGCGAAAAGTGGTTTTTCAACACTAACACAAGTGCAAAAAGTGTTTTTTCCACACTAATACAAGTGCAAAAGTGGTTTCCTGCACCAACACAAGTGCGAAAAGTGGTTTTTCAACATTATCACAAGTGCAAAAAGTGTTTTTTCCACACTAATACAAGTGCAAAAGTGGTTTCCTGCACCAACACAAGTGCGAAAAGTGGTTTTTCAACACTAACACAAGTGCGAAAAGTGGTTTTTCAACACTATCACAAGTGCAAAAAGTGTTTTTTCCACACTAATACAAGTGCAAAAGTGGTTTCCTGCACCAACACAAGTGCGAAAAGTGGTTTTTCAACACTAACACAAGTGCAAAAAGTGTTTTTTCCACACTAATACAAGTGCAAAAGTGGTTTCCTGCACCAACACAAGTGCGAAAAGTGGTTTTTCAACACTATCACAACTGCAAAAAGTGTTTTTTCCACACTAATACAAGTGCAAAAGTGGTTTCCTGCACCAACACAAGTGCGAAAAGTGGTTTTTCAACACTAACACAAGTGCGAAAAGTGGTTTTTCAACACTAACACAAGTGCGAAAAGTGGTTTTTCAACACTAACACAAGTGCAAAAAGTGTTTTTTCCACACTAATACAAGTGCAAAAGTGGTTTCCTGCACCAACACAAGTGCGAAAAGTGGTTTTTCAACATTATCACAAGTGCAAAAAGTGTTTTTTCCACACTAATACAAGTGCAAAAGTGGTTTCCTGCACCAACACAAGTGCGAAAAGTGGTTTTTCAACACTAACACAAGTGCGAAAAGTGGTTTTTCAACACTATCACAAGTGCAAAAAGTGTTTTTTCCACACTAATACAAGTGCAAAAGTGGTTTCCTGCACCAACACAAGTGCGAAAAGTGGTTTTTCAACACTAACACAAGTGCAAAAAGTGTTTTTTCCACACTAATACAAGTGCAAAAGTGGTTTCCTGCACCAACACAAGTGCGAAAAGTGGTTTTTCAACACTAACACAAGTGCGTAAAGTGGTTTTTCAACACTAACACAAGTGCGAAAAGTGGTTTTTCAACACTATCACAAGTGCAAAAAGTGTTTTTTCCACACTAATACAAGTGCAAAAGTGGTTTCCTGCACCAACACAAGTGCGAAAAGTGATTTTTCAACACTAACACAAGTGCAAAAAGTGGATTTTCAACACTAACACAAGTGCGAAAAGTGGTTTTTCAACACTATCACAAGTGCAACAAGTGTTTTTTCCACACTAATACAAGTGCAAAAGTGGTTTCCTGCACCAACACAAGTGCGAAAAGTGGTTTTTCAACACTAACACAAGTGCGAAAAGTGGTTTTTCAACACTAACACAAGTGCGAAAAGTGGTTTTTCCACACTAATAGAAGTGCAAAAGTGGTTTCCTGCACCAACACAAGTGCGAAACGTGGTTTTTCAACACTAACACAAGTGCGAAAAGTGGTTTTTCAACACTATCACAAGTGCAAAAAGTGTTTTTCCACACTAATACAAGTGCAAAAGTGGTTTCCTGCACCAACACAAGTGCGAAAAGTGGTTTTTCAACACTAACACAAGTGCGAAAAGTGGTTTTTCAACACTAACACAACTGTGAAAAGTGGTTTTTCAACACTAACACAAGTGCAAAAAGTGTTTTTTCCACACTAATACAAGTGCAAAAGTGGTTTCCTGCACCAACACAAGTGCGAAAAGTGGTTTTTCAACATTATCACAAGTGCAAAAAGTGTTTTTTCCACACTAATACAAGTGCAAAAGTGGTTTCCTGCACCAACACAAGTGCGAAAAGTGGTTTTTCAACACTAACACAAGTGCGAAAAGTGGTTTTTCAACACTATCACAAGTGCAAAAAGTGTTTTTTCCACACTAATACAAGTGCAAAAGTGGTTTCCTGCACCAACACAAGTGCGAAAAGTGGTTTTTCAACACTAACACAAGTGCAAAAAGTGTTTTTTCCACACTAATACAAGTGCAAAAGTGGTTTCCTGCACCAACACAAGTGCGAAAAGTGGTTTTTCAACACTAACACAAGTGCGTAAAGTGGTTTTTCAACACTAACACAAGTGCGAAAAGTGGTTTTTCAACACTATCACAAGTGCAAAAAGTGTTTTTTCCACACTAATACAAGTGCAAAAGTGGTTTCCTGCACCAACACAAGTGCGAAAAGTGGTTTTTCAACACTAACACAAGTGCAAAAAGTGGATTTTCAACACTAACACAAGTGCGAAAAGTGGTTTTTCAACACTATCACAAGTGCAACAAGTGTTTTTTCCACACTAATACAAGTGCAAAAGTGGTTTCCTGCACCAACACAAGTGCGAAAAGTGGTTTTTCAACACTAACACAAGTGCGAAAAGTGGTTTTTCAACACTAACACAAGTGCGAAAAGTGGTTTTTCCACACTAATAGAAGTGCAAAAGTGGTTTCCTGCACCAACACAAGTGCGAAACGTGGTTTTTCAACACTAACACAAGTGCGAAAAGTGGTTTTTCAACACTATCACAAGTGCAAAAAGTGTTTTTCCACACTAATACAAGTGCAAAAGTGGTTTCCTGCACCAACACAAGTGCGAAAAGTGGTTTTTCAACACTAACACAAGTGCGAAAAGTGGTTTTTCAACACTAACACAACTGCGAAAAGTGGTTTTTCAACACTAACACAATTGCGAAAAGTGGTTTTTCAACACTATCACAAGTGCAAAAAGTGTTTTTTCCACACTAATACAAGTGCAAAAGTGGTTTCCTGCACCAACACAAGTGCGAAAAGTGGTTTTTCAACACTAACACAAGTGCGAAAAGTGGATTTTCAACACTAACACAAGTGCGAAAAGTGGTTTTTCAACACTATCACAAGTGCAAAAAGTGTTTTTTTCCACACTAATACAAGTGCAAAAGTGGTTTCCTGCACCAACACAAGTGCGAAAAGTGGTTTTTCAACACTAACACAAGTGCGAAAAGTGGTTTTTCAACACTAACACAAGTGCGAAAAGTGGTTTTTCCACACTAATACAAGTGCAAAAAGTGGGTTTTCAACACTAACAAAAGTGCGAAAAGTGGTTTTTCAACACTATCACAAGTGCAAAAAGTGTTTTTTCCACACTAATACAAGTGCAAAAGTGGTTTCCTGCACCAACACAAGTGCGAAAAGTGGTTTTTCAACACTAACACAAGTGCGAAAAGTGGTTTTTCAACACTAACACAAGTGCGAAAAGTGGTTTTTCAACACTAACACAAGTGCGAAAAGTGGTTTTTCAACACTAACACAAGTGCAAAAGTGGTTTCCTGCACCAACACAAGTGCAAAAAGTGTTTTTTCAACACTAATACAAGTGCAAAAATGGTTTCCTGCACCAACACAAGTGCGAACAGTGGTTTTTCAACACGAACACAAGTGCGAAAAGTGGGTTTTCCACACTAATACAAGTGCAAAAGTGGTTTCCTGCACCAACACAAGTGCGAAAAGTGGTTTTTCAACACTAACACAAGTGCGAAAAGTGGTTTTTCAATACTATCACAAGTGCAAAAAGTGTTTTTTCCACACTAATACAAGTGCAAAAGTGGTTCCCTGCACCAACACAAGTGCGAAAAGTGGTTTTTCAACACTAACACAAGTGCGAAAAGTGGTTTTTCAACACTATCACAACTGCAAAAAGTATTTTTTTCCAACTAATACAAGTGCAAAAGTGGTTTCCTGCACCAACACAAGTGCGAAAAGTGGTTTTTCAACACTAACACAAGTGCGAAAAGTGGTTTATCAACACTAACACAAGTGCGAAAAGTGGTTTATCCACACTAATAGAAGTGCAAAAGTGGTTTCCTGCACCAACACAAGTGCAAAAAGTGGTTTTTCAACACTAACACAAGTGCGAAAAGTGGTTTTTCAACACTATCACAAGTGCAAAAAGTGTTTTTTCCACACTAATACAAGTGCAAAAGTGGTTTCCTGCACCAACACAAGTGCAAAAAGTGGTTTTTCAACACTAACACAAGTGTGAAAAGTGGTTTTTCAACACTAACACAAGTGCGAAAAGTGGTTTTTCAACACTAACACAAGTGCGAAAAGTGGTTTTTCAACACTATCACAAGTGCAAAAAGTGTTTTTTCCACACTAATACAAGTGCAAAAGTGGTTTCCTGCACCAACACAAGTGCAAAAAGTGGTTTTTCAACACTAACACAAGTGTGAAAAGTGGTTTTTCAACACTAACACAAGTGCGAAAAGTGGTTTTTCAACACTAACACAAGTGCGAAAAGTGGTTTTTCAACACTAACATAAGTGCGAAAAGTGGTTTTTCAACACTAACACAAGTGCAAAAGTGGTTTCCTGCACCAACACAAGTGCAAAAAGTGTTTTTTCAACACTAATACAAGTGCAAAAGTGGTTTCCTGCACCAACACAAGTGCGAAAAGTGGTTTTTCAACACGAACACAAGTGCGAAAAGTGGTTTTACAATACTAACACAAGTGCGAAAAGTGGTTTTTCAACACTAGCACAAGTGCGAAAAGTGTTTTTTCAACACTAACAAAAGTGCGAAAAGTGGTTTTTCAACACTAACACAAGTGCAAAAAGTGGTTTCCTGCACCAACACAAGTGCGAAAAGTGGTTTTTCAACACTAACACAAGTGCGAAAAGTGGTTTTTCAACACTATCATAAGTGCAAAAAGTGTTTTTTCCACACTAATACAAGTGCAAAAGTGGTTCCCTGCACCAACACAAGTGCGAAAAGTGGTTTTTCAACACTAACACAAGTGCGAAAAGTGGTTTTTCAACACTATCACAACTGCAAAAAGTGTTTTTTCCACACTAATACAAGTGCAAAAGTGGTTTCCTGCACCAACACAAGTGCGAAAAGTGGTTTTTCAACACTAACACAAGTGCGAAAAGTGGTTTTTCAACACTAACACAAGTGCGAAAAGTGGTTTTTCAACACCATCACAAGTGCAAAAAGTGTTTTTTCCACACTAATACAAGTGCAAAAGTGGTTTCCTGCACCAACACAAGTGCGAAAAGTGGTTTTTCAACACTAACACAAGTGCGAAAAGTGGTTTTTCAACACTAACACAAGTGCGAAAAGTGGTTTTTCAACACTAACACAAGTGCAAAAAGTGTTTTTTCCACACTAATACAAGTGCAAATGTGGTTTCCTGCACCAACACAAGTGCGAAAAGTGGTTTTTCAACACTATCACAAGTGCAAAAAGTGTTTTTTTCCACACTAATACAAGTGCAAATGTGGTTTCCTGCACCAACACAAGTGCGAAAAGTGGTTTTTCAACACTATCACAAGTGCAAAAAGTGTTTTTTCCACACTAATACAAGTGCAAAAGTGGTTTCCTGCACCAACACAAGTGCGAAAAGTGGTTTTTCAACACTAACACAAGTGCGAAAAGTGGTTTTTCAACACTAACACAAGTGCAAAAAGTGTTTTTTCCACACTAATACAAGTGCAAATGTGGTTTCCTGCACCAACACAAGTGCGAAAAGTGGTTTTTCAACACTATCACAAGTGCAAAAAGTGTTTTTTCCACACTAATACAAGTGCAAAAGTGGTTTCCTGCACCAACACAAGTGCGAAAAGTGGTTTTTCAACACTAACACAAGTGTGTAAAGTGGTTTTTCAACACTAACACAAGTGCGAAAAGTGGTTTTTCAACACTATCACAAGTGCAAAAAGTGTTTTTTCCACACTAATACAAGTGCAAAAGTGGTTTCCTGCACCAACACAAGTGCAAAAGTGGTTTCCTGCACCAACACAAGTGCGAAAAGTGGTTTTTCAACACTAACACAAGTGCGAAAAGTGGTTTTTCAACACTAACACAAGTGCGAAAAGTGGTTTTTCCACACTAATAGAAGTGCAAAAGTGGTTTCCTGCACCAACACAAGTGCAAAAAGTGGTTTTTCAACACTAACACAAGTGCGAAAAGTGGTTTTTCAACACTATCACAAGTGCAAAAAGTGTTTTTTCCACACTAATACAAGTGCAAAAGTGGTTTCCTGCACCAACACAAGTGTGAAAAGTGGTTTTTCAACACTAACACAAGTGCGAAAAGTGGTTTTTCAACACTAACACAAGTGCGAAAAGTGGTTTTTCAACACTAACACAAGTGCGAAAAGTGGTTTTTTCAACACTAACACAAGTGCAAAAGTGGTTTCCTGCACCAACACAAGTGCAAAAAGTGTTTTTTCAACACTAATACAAGTGCAAAAGTGGTTTCCTGCACCAACACAAGTGCGAAAAGTGGTTTTTCAACACTAACACAAGTGCAAAAAGTGGATTTTCAACACTAACACAAGTGCGAAAAGTGGTTTTTCAACACTATCACAAGTGCAACAAGTGTTTTTTCCACACTAATAAAGTGCAAAAGTGGTTTCCTGCACCAACACAAGTGCGAAAAGTGGTTTTTCAACACTAACACAAGTGCGAAAAGTGGTTTTTCAACACTAACACAAGTGCGAAAAGTGGTTTTTCCACACTAATAGAAGTGCAAAAGTGGTTTCCTGCACCAACACAAGTGCGAAACGTGGTTTTTCAACACTAACACAAGTGCGAAAAGTGGTTTTTCAACACTATCACAAGTGCAAAAAGTGTTTTTTCCACACTAATACAAGTGCAAAAGTGGTTTCCTGCACCAACACAAGTGCGAAAAGTGGTTTTTCAACACTAACACAAGTGCGAAAAGTGGTTTTTCAACACTAACACAACTGCGAAAAGTGGTTTTTCAACACTAACACAAGTGCAAAAAGTGTTTTTTCCACACTAATACAAGCGCAAAAGTGGTTTCCTGCACCAACACAAGTGCGAAAAGTGGTTTTTCAACATTATCACAAGTGCAAAAAGTGTTTTTTCCACACTAATACAAGTGCAAAAGTGGTTTCCTGCACCAACACAAGTGCGAAAAGTGGTTTTTCAACACTAACACAAGTGCGAAAAGTGGTTTTTCAACACTATCACAAGTGCAAAAAGTGTTTTTTCCACACTAATACAAGTGCAAAAGTGGTTTCCTGCACCAACACAAGTGCGAAAAGTGGTTTTTCAACACTAACACAAGTGCAAAAAGTGTTTTTTCCACACTAATACAAGTGCAAAAGTGGTTTCCTGCACCAACACAAGTGCGAAAAGTGGTTTTTCAACACTAACACAAGTGCGTAAAGTGGTTTTTCAACACTAACACAAGTGCGAAAAGTGGTTTTTCAACACTATCACAAGTGCAAAAAGTGTTTTTTCCACACTAATACAAGTGCAAAAGTGGTTTCCTGCACCAACACAAGTGCGAAAAGTGGTTTTTCAACACTAACACAAGTGCAAAAAGTGGATTTTCAACACTAACACAAGTGCGAAAAGTGGTTTTTCAACACTATCACAAGTGCAACAAGTGTTTTTTCCACACTAATACAAGTGCAAAAGTGGTTTCCTGCACCAACACAAGTGCGAAAAGTGGTTTTTCAACACTAACACAAGTGCGAAAAGTGGTTTTTCAACACTAACACAAGTGCGAAAAGTGGTTTTTCCACACTAATAGAAGTGCAAAAGTGGTTTCCTGCACCAACACAAGTGCGAAACGTGGTTTTTCAACACTAACACAAGTGCGAAAAGTGGTTTTTCAACACTATCACAAGTGCAAAAAGTGTTTTTCCACACTAATACAAGTGCAAAAGTGGTTTCCTGCACCAACACAAGTGCGAAAAGTGGTTTTTCAACACTAACACAAGTGCGAAAAGTGGTTTTTCAACACTAACACAACTGCGAAAAGTGGTTTTTCAACACTAACACAATTGCGAAAAGTGTTTTTTCAACACTATCACAAGTGCAAAAAGTGTTTTTTCCACACTAATACAAGTGCAAAAGTGGTTTCCTGCACCAACACAAGTGTGAAAAGTGGTTTTTCAACACTAACACAAGTGCGAAAAGTGGATTTTCAACACTAACACAAGTGCGAAAAGTGGTTTTTCAACACTATCACAAGTGCAAAAAGTGTTTTTTTCCACACTAATACAAGTGCAAAAGTGGTTTCCTGCACCAACACAAGTGCGAAAAGTGGTTTTTCAACACTAACACAAGTGCGAAAAGTGTTTTTTCAACACTAACACAAGTGCGAAAAGTGGTTTTTCCACACTAATACAAGTGCAAAAAGTGGGTTTTCAACACTAACAAAAGTGCGAAAAGTGGTTTTTCAACACTATCACAAGTGCAAAAAGTGTTTTTTCCACACTAATACAAGTGCAAAAGTGGTTTCCTGCACCAACACAAGTGCGAAAAGTGGTTTTTCAACACTAACACAAGTGCGAAAAGTGGTTTTTCAACACTAACACAAGTGCGAAAAGTGGTTTTTCAACACTAACACAAGTGCGAAAAGTGGTTTTTCAACACTAACACAAGTGCAAAAGTGGTTTCCTGCACCAACACAAGTGCAAAAAGTGTTTTTTCAACACTAATACAAGTGCAAAAATGGTTTCCTGCACCAACACAAGTGCGAACAGTGGTTTTTCAACACGAACACAAGTGCGAAAAGTGGTTTTACAATACTAACACAAGTGCGAAAAGTGGTTTTTCAACACTAGCACAAGTGCGAAAAGTGTTTTTTCAACACTAACAAAAGTGCGAAAAGTGGTTTTTCAACACTAACACAAGTGCAAAAAGTGGTTTTTCCACACTAATACAAGTGCAAAAGTGGTTTCCTGCACCAACACAAGTGCGAAAAGTGGTTTTTCAACACTAACACAAGTGCGAAAAGTGGTTTTTCAACACTATCACAAGTGCAAAAAGTGTTTTTTCCACACTAATACAAGTGCAAAAGTGGTTCCCTGCACCAACACAAGTGCGAAAAGTGGTTTTTCAACACTAACACAAGTGCGAAAAGTGGTTTTTCAACACTATCACAACTGCAAAAAGTATTTTTTTCCAACTAATACAAGTGCAAAAGTGGTTTCCTGCACCAACACAAGTGCGAAAAGTGGTTTTTCAACACTAACACAAGTGCGAAAAGTGGTTTTTCAACACTAACACAAGTGCGAAAAGTGGTTTATCCACACTAATAGAAGTGCAAAAGTGGTTTCCTGCACCAACACAAGTGCAAAAAGTGGTTTTTCAACACTAACACAAGTGCAAAAAGTGTTTTTTCCACACTAATACAAGTGCAAAAGTGGTTTCCTGCACCAACACAAGTGCAAAAAGTGGTTTTTCAACACTAACACAAGTGTGAAAAGTGGTTTTTCAACACTAACACAAGTGCGAAAAGTGGTTTTTCAACACTAACACAAGTGCGAAAAGTGGTTTTTCAACACTATCACAAGTGCAAAAAGTGTTTTTTCCACACTAATACAAGTGCAAAAGTGGTTTCCTGCACCAACACAAGTGCAAAAAGTGGTTTTTCAACACTAACACAAGTGTGAAAAGTGGTTTTTCAACACTAACACAAGTGCGAAAAGTGGTTTTTCAACATTAACACAAGTGCGAAAAGTGGTTTTTCAACACTAACATAAGTGCGAAAAGTGGTTTTTCAACACTAACACAAGTGCAAAAGTGGTTTCCTGCACCAACACAAGTGCAAAAAGTGTTTTTTCAACACTAATACAAGTGCAAAAGTGGTTTCCTGCACCAACACAAGTGCGAAAAGTGGTTTTTCAACACGAACACAAGTGCGAAAAGTGGTTTTACAATACTAACACAAGTGCGAAAAGTGGTTTTTCAACACTAGCACAAGTGCGAAAAGTGTTTTTTCAACACTAACAAAAGTGCGAAAAGTGGTTTTTCAACACTAACACAAGTGCAAAAAGTGGTTTTTCCACACTAATACAAGTGCAAAAGTGGTTTCCTGCACCAACACAAGTGCGAAAAGTGGTTTTTCAACACTAACACAAGTGCGAAAAGTGGTTTTTCAACACTATCATAAGTGCAAAAAGTGTTTTTTCCACACTAATACAAGTGCAAAAGTGGTTCCCTGCACCAACACAAGTGCGAAAAGTGGTTTTTCAACACTAACACAAGTGCGAAAAGTGGTTTTTCAACACTATCACAACTGCAAAAAGTGTTTTTTCCACACTAATACAAGTGCAAAAGTGGTTTCCTGCACCAACACAAGTGCGAAAAGTGGTTTTTCAACACTAACACAAGTGCGAAAAGTGGTTTTTCAACACTAACACAAGTGCGAAAAGTGGTTTTTCAACACCATCACAAGTGCAAAAAGTGTTTTTTCCACACTAATACAAGTGCAAAAGTGGTTTCCTGCACCAACACAAGTGCGAAAAGTGGTTTTTCAACACTAACACAAGTGCGAAAAGTGGTTTTTCAACACTAACACAAGTGCGAAAAGTGGTTTTTCAACACTAACACAAGTGCAAAAAGTGTTTTTTCCACACTAATACAAGTGCAAATGTGGTTTCCTGCACCAACACAAGTGCGAAAAGTGGTTTTTCAACACTATCACAAGTGCAAAAAGTGTTTTTTCCACACTAATACAAGTGCAAAAGTGGTTTCCTGCACCAACACAAGTGCGAAAAGTGGTTTTTCAACACTAACACAAGTGCGAAAAGTGGTTTTTCAACACTATCACAAGTGCAAAAAGTGTTTTTTCCACACTAATACAAGTGCAAAAGTGGTTTCCTGCACCAACACAAGTGCGAAAAGTGGTTTTTCAACACTAACACAAGTGTGTAAAGTGGTTTTTCAACACTAACACAAGTGCGAAAAGTGGTTTTTCAACACTATCACAAGTGCAAAAAGTGTTTTTTTCCACACTAATACAAGTGCAAAAGTGGTTTCCTGCACCAACACAAGTGCAAAAGTGGTTTCCTGCACCAACACAAGTGCGAAAAGTGGTTTTTCAACACTAACACAAGTGCGAAAAGTGGTTTTTCAACACTAACACAAGTGCGAAAAGTGGTTTTTCCACACTAATAGAAGTGCAAAAGTGGTTTCCTGCACCAACACAAGTGCAAAAAGTGGTTTTTCAACACTAACACAAGTGCGAAAAGTGGTTTTTCAACACTATCACAAGTGCAAAAAGTGTTTTTTCCACACTAATACAAGTGCAAAAGTGGTTTCCTGCACCAACACAAGTGTGAAAAGTGGTTTTTCAACACTAACACAAGTGCGAAAAGTGGTTTTTCAACACTAACACAAGTGCGAAAAGTGGTTTTTCAACACTAACACAAGTGCGAAAAGTGGTTTTTCAACACTAACACAAGTGCAAAAGTGGTTTCCTGCACCAACACAAGTGCAAAAAGTGTTTTTTCAACACTAATACAAGTGCAAAAGTGGTTTCCTGCACCAACACAAGTGCGAAAAGTGGTTTTTCAACACTAACACAAGTGCGAAAAGTGGTTTTTCAACACTATCATAAGTGCAAAAAGTGTTTTTTCCACACTAATACAAGTGCAAAAGTGGTTCCCTGCACCAACACAAGTGCGAAAAGTGGTTTTTCAACACTAACACAAGTGCGAAAAGTGGTTTTTCAACACTATCACAACTGCAAAAAGTGTTTTTTCCACACTAATACAAGTGCAAAAGTGGTTTCCTGCACCAACACAAGTGCGAAACGTGGTTTTTCAACACTAACACAAGTGCGAAAAGTGGTTTTTCAACACTATCACAAGTGCAAAAAGTGTTTTTTCCACACTAATACAAGTGCAAAAGTGGTTTCCTGCACCAACACAAGTGCGAAAAGTGGTTTTTCAACACTAACACAAGTGCGAAAAGTGGTTTTTCAACACTAACACAACTGCGAAAAGTGGTTTTTCAACACTAACACAAGTGCAAAAAGTGTTTTTTCCACACTAATACAAGTGCAAAAGTGGTTTCCTGCACCAACACAAGTGCGAAAAGTGGTTTTTCAACATTATCACAAGTGCAAAAAGTGTTTTTTCCACACTAATACAAGTGCAAAAGTGGTTTCCTGCACCAACACAAGTGCGAAAAGTGGTTTTTCAACACTAACACAAGTGCGAAAAGTGGTTTTTCAACACTATCACAAGTGCAAAAAGTGTTTTTTCCACACTAATACAAGTGCAAAAGTGGTTTCCTGCACCAACACAAGTGCGAAAAGTGGTTTTTCAACACTAACACAAGTGCAAAAAGTGTTTTTTCCACACTAATACAAGTGCAAAAGTGGTTTCCTGCACCAACACAAGTGCGAAAAGTGGTTTTTCAACACTAACACAAGTGCGTAAAGTGGTTTTTCAACACTAACACAAGTGCGAAAAGTGGTTTTTCAACACTATCACAAGTGCAAAAAGTGTTTTTTCCACACTAATACAAGTGCAAAAGTGGTTTCCTGCACCAACACAAGTGCGAAAAGTGGTTTTTCAACACTAACACAAGTGCAAAAAGTGGATTTTCAACACTAACACAAGTGCGAAAAGTGGTTTTTCAACACTATCACAAGTGCAACAAGTGTTTTTTCACACTAACACAAGTGCGAAAAGTGGTTTTTCCACACTAATAGAAGTGCAAAAGTGGTTTCCTGCACCAACACAAGTGCGAAACGTGGTTTTTCAACACTAACACAAGTGCGAAAAGTGGTTTTTCAACACTATCACAAGTGCAAAAAGTGTTTTTTCCACACTAAAACAAGTGCAAAAGTGGTTTCCTGCACCAACACAAGTGCGAAAAGTGGTTTTTCAACACTAACACAAGTGCGAAAAGTGGTTTTTCAACACTAACACAACTGCGAAAAGTGGTTTTTCAACACTAACACAATTGCGAAAAGTGGTTTTTCAACACTATCACAAGTGCAAAAAGTGTTTTTTCCACACTAATACAAGTGAGTTTTCCTGCACCAACACAAGTGCGAAAAGTGGTTTTTTCAACACTATCACAAGTGCAAAAAGTGTTTTTTCCACACTAATACAAGTGCAAAAGTGGTTTCCTGCACCAACACAAGTGCGAACAGTGGTTTTTTCAACACGAACACAAGTGCGAAAAGTGGTTTTACAATACTAACACAAGTGCGAAAAGTGGTTTTTCAACACTAGCACAAGTGCGAAAAGT